>NW_027192488.1:68856-80441 GCF_041956645.1 Rasamsonia byssochlamydoides | reverse complement strand
CCTGTTCGGTTCGCTTGATCCTTCCCTGACCACCAACGGAAGTATCTGCGACTACGGTTGGACCCAGCGCGTAACAGCACCCATATACCTTTGACAGCAAAAACATAGACAGACAGGCAGACAGAGCGAGAGGCAGAATGGAAATGGAGACACAAATGGGAATGAATGAAAATGGGACCTCCCCGTTGCATTACTTACTTATCGGTACATATAGATATATATAGGTATATCTATATACAATGGATACCCCGTACAGTAAGTAGTACTGCCAGTACTACCTAATTCAAGTGGGTGATTAGTATACCTAGCTTAGTCGCCGATATGGTATGGTAGTATTCACGGTGATGGATCCCCCAAGGATTACACTACAGAGAGAGTCCTCCAGTTTGAGAATTTGTAATTAGTATTACTATTCCATTCCATTCCATTCCTATCTTAACTACTGAAGAGAAGAGCCAAGAAAAGAAGGAAAAGAAAATAAATCAATGCATCGGGAGGAATGGAAGGAAGAAAAGAAAAAGAAAAGCCTCCTCCCATGTCATGGTTATCATCGTAAAAAAAAAAAAGCCCAAATCCATCGTCAAGATAATGTACATCAGAATCGAATGGAATAGGATTTTTTGGTTATTTTTCGCGAGAAAAAAGAAGAAGAGGAAGCCAGATGGTCACTCCAAGCAGACAGGATCAGAAAGAAAAAAAAAGGATGAATGGCAAGGAGTTCTTCCCATCTCCACCTAGACCAAGTACTACGTGTATCAATTGACTGTCTCTGTCCGACAACTGGCCTAGGCAGCAGTCGTACTCGCAGTCACTGTCTTCTGCGCCAGCTGGAACTCATTGAAAGACGTGTCCGGAGCAACCTCTGCGAAGATCTCGTCCGAGAACTTGAGGTCCTCTTCGATGTCGACGTGCTCCTGGATCTTGCAGAAGATGACAGGCGCGGCGATCACGATGGACCCGGCCAGGAGGCCCCAGCAGGCGCCGAATTCGCGGAGGAAAGGGGTGTTGAGGGCGTCCATACTGAAGAAGAAAGATGGTTAGCTTGCTGATCGAAGGAGGTAGAGATAAGATAGGGTAAGGGGGATAGCTGGGCTTACCGCCAGGTGATAGCCGCACCAGCAGACTGGATGCCTTTGTAGAAACCCGCAAAGTTGGCTAGCTTACGGCTGTTGTTGCTCAGGGCGCCCATGAACCTGTTGACGTTAGTATCCAGTATAAGCAACGAAAACAAGAACATGAGGCAACAAACCAGTAAGTACAGGTCTGGAACGCTGCGTCGTAGAACCCGTAAAACATGTACAGGAACATGGGCCCCACGTAGCCACTGCTGGTAAAGTCCATATTCGGTTTGGGCGTCTCCCGCGTGTATGTCTTCTGAAACGCGTAGCCACCGCCCCATATGGCCATGGTGATGGCAAACAGCAAGCCCAGCCCCATCTTGGCACGCGCCTTGCGCGAGAGGCACTTCAGATCGAGCAGCTGGCCAAAGACAAACGCGCCGACCATCTGGCAGAGCCAGTAGAGCAGGCTATTGAGCGCACGCGTGCGGATGTCGAAGTAGAAGCCGTTGACAGCGTTGAACTGGTAAGCTGTGAACCAGTTGCTGGACAGGAACATGGGGAACAGCAGCACGATGTAGAAGTCGGAGTGCAGCGTCTCGAACAGGCCCATGATCTCGGACTGCCAGGTTGGGTTCTTCATCACGATGACGCGCGAGCCGTCCCTGCGTTTGATGTGCTTGCTGTCCGAGAGGCCCCAGGCGAGGACGAAGCCGAAGGCCATGAGGACCATGAAGGCGATGTACGTCCCGTCGTTGACCTGGCCGGCGATGGAGTGCATGTTCTGGCCGAGAGGGACCTACAGGAGTCAACAGCTGGATCTGAAGAAGAGAAGACGAAAAGAGCGAAGAGAAAAACAAAGAGACACAGTAAAAGAAGATCAGCATACCAAACTGCCAATCACACCACCCAGGTTGAAGATAACCCAGAAAACGGCGATAAACACTCCCTTCTGGCTCTCCAGCGGGTAACTCATCATGACAGCGCCCTGGGCACACCACAGCAGACCGGCACACACGCCGAGCAGGGCGCCGGCAAAGACGAGGAAGCCGACGTTCTTGTTATGGTTGTAGTTGAGCAGCGACGCGACGTAGAGGAAGTAGCCGAAGCCACCGATCGACAGAGTCAGCTTCAGCCCGATACGGTTGGCGATGGAGCCGGCGAAGAATCCCACGACAGCGAAGGTGCTGTACAACGCGGTGTTGGCGTCGTTAACATCGTGGGGATCGACCTGGCCACCTGCACCGAGGCCGCTGACCGCGTTGAACATGCCGGGACACATGAAGCACACGAACGAGACCAGGAGGAGCTGGAACTCGGGAGACGCGAACCAGGGGCCGGTCCAGGAGCCGATTTTCAAGGGCTTGTACATCCACGATTTGCCCTGGACGTGGGGATCTTCCTCGATCGACTGAACAACCTCCATGGGATCGATTCCAGCTGACATGGCTGATAGGTTGATGGATCGTATGAAGACTGCTGAAGTTGTTGATTAGCCAGTGCCAGTGCAAGTAGCAAGCCAGTAGCCAGAAGAGCGAGAGAGAGCGTGTGTAAGAGCGAACGAGAGAGAGATGGAGTGGATGAAGAAGAGAGATGAAAGACAGGACAGAAGATCAATGAGACAGCGTGCAGATGACATTCCCAAAAGAGCAGGATACACAATCAGGTTACTCAATGCAGTGCAACTTACCACACAGAGCAAGAATCCTGGTCACACCCAAGAGACCACAATGCTGAGGCGACAGCTGTCAGAAACAAATCGAACTGCCTTTCTAACACCTTTCTAGGTCAGACTGTAGTTCATATGCAAGCAAGAAACCACGCGAAGTCAATCGATCCTGAGGCTCCACCAGAGATGGAAGAAGGTCGCAGGAAGCTCCACCTTATGTCTGACTTTCAGTTAAATGCCAGTAGAACGGATCAACAGCTGGCACCTGGATCGGCAGGGGTTTAAGATAGAAACAAAAAGGAGTGACTGGTAGAGCTGGAGGTGAATGCAACTAACTCCAGGGACGGTCCCAACAAACACGCAGGAACGTTGCAAGATAAACAAACACAGCAATGGTGACAACAGATTGGACGACGAATGATTAGATTAGAATTAGGGTGCTGATAGGATGCTGATTCCTGCAGGATCTGCTGAGTCGTGCTCTGTCGTTCGTCGTGGTGTAGTTAGCTAAGAATAGTTATCACTACTAGCTCCCTGATCCGAGCTGACAGGCTGACAGCTGAAACAAAGCAGAGGGAAAAGCCAGGATCAGCAGTGATATTCGGGCTCATGCAGGTCCCGTGTGACGGACACCCAGCAAATCGATCAATAGGGATGCAGCCTGGGGCATAAAAGCTGTCAGGCGTAGGCGAGGTTGCAGAGCAACGGGCCGAGACAGACAGACTCTGAGTAGGACAAGACAAGCAAGACAAGCAAGACAAGAAAGACAATGAGATTGATACAGTACTCTCTCAGTAAACTCATCCCCAGAAAGTATATCATATACAATATGTAAACTGTCGTGTGATCTGGAGAAGCTCGGTGAAACAAGACTCAACGAAGGGGTTTCAAACAAAGAAATGAAAAGGGAGACAGGGAAAAGAATGACTACATCCAGAACATTAGCAGCAGCGGCATCTCGATAAGAGAGCAGTAATGAAACCTCCATCTCGAATTCCTACTCATTCGGAGCAAGCTGTTCTCATTCCAGCAAGCAAACATCCAGGGCCAGTATAGACGAATCTGTCGTCAGCCTGGTATACCGGACCTGATAATCCCTCCATACCTCCGCAACAGCTATCACTGTTCTTGATCCCTCAATCATCGCCTGATATGTATGTAGACCCCTTTGTAGGCATCGCTCTTTTCCCGTTTCGCCAGACGCAAACGAACGGAAATTCCGATGTAGATCGATTTAGGCCACGCCACGCCACGGGAGATAAATCAAGATCGGACCAATTACCGGACTGGGACGGCAGCAGCATATTTCTGGAATGGAGTCCGAAGCAGGGAGCCGTTATTAGTAAGTATCTGGGTAGTCAGTTATGGCCATTGTTATTGGCAGCAGGTTAAATGATCAATGAAAGCAGGATTGTTGGATGGAAGCGATTGTTAGCTGGACGCTGGCAGCGTTACACTGACCCGATCCGGCACCGTAACATCGCCAAGGCCGCAGTGGGTAAGCCGCACACGTTCATAGCTTAATCGCATGTGAGGAAGAGCCATTCCAAATCACCATGCATCGAGGAATGTCTGCCCTGGTTGGTTGGAATGGAAGCAGGTCTGGCCAGAGGAAACTCGCAGTTCTCTCGTGACTCGACAAGAGAGCATAAGCTGGAAGCAGACTGGATATGATGCAATTACAGGAGCGATGGAGGGACACCATACCATACCGTACCGTACCTTCAATACCGCCAGCATACCGTCTTGTTACATACCATACCGGAAATACCGTGACCACCTGATATACCGATACACTGCATTCCATTCTTGATTCCTGCAATTTTGGTCTCTAGAATACAATTAATTCGATCTCTCTTCCCATGCTTCATAGCCTGTGATTGGTCATGCTCGCTAAACTTTTGTTTACTACTAGTTATGGACTTACTGAAAGTCTAGTTAATTGATCAATCGCAGTGAGTTATTCTGTTACGTGGCCCGTAACAGTCATCATTCGATGGGCTGGACCCAGCCGCATCCGGACGTCACCGTGTCGCCCCTTCCTGTCAACGACAGTCCCAAGGTTGCTTCTGGCCAGCCATGGCCAGACGATGTACAGTAGCAATGCGATAAGCAACAAGCTCACTATCAAGTGCATCCACCAACCCCGTCCCAGAAATCCACCACACCAGTCATCCACTTGTGCCTACGTTACCGACCTGGCCGTAATTGCTGATTATTATTAACTGTCAATGGCACCCTGCCTCAGTCCTTTCATCCTTCCATCCAGCGCTGGGTCAGCTGGATCGATCTCTGCCCCTTGATAAACTGATAAGGCTGTGCCTGATTTCATTCGATTGTTGCTTCTTCGATTATAGTTCTTTTTGTCCTGTCGATTGATCCGCTGACATCATGCCCGCCCGCCAAGACGACGTTGCCCCGCGCATCACCAAATTCACCAACTGCCGCCTCCTCAAGAACAAGCAGCTCGTCGAGCAGGATCTGTGGATCGACTCGCAGTCCGGCAAGATCCTCAAGGACCAGGAGGCCTTCTACGAGCTCAAGCTGTCGCCCGACCAGGTCATCGACCTCGGCGGCCGCATCTTGTCGCCCGGCTTCATCGACGCCCAGCTCAATGGCGCCCAGGGCTTTGACTATTCGGTGCCGCGTGCCACCCGCGAGGAATATGAGGCTGGTTTGCTGGAGGCGAATCGGGGGCTCGCGCGGACCGGCGTGACCTCGTATCTGCCGACGATGGTCAGTTCGACGCCAGAAGTCTACTGGAAGGTGAGCAGACAAGATGAAGGAGAGGGATAAGAAACATGCTGAGATCGATAGGTACTTCCATCTTTGGCCCCATCCGGCGCTGCTCGTCGTGCGGAAGATGGTGCGGAATCGCTGGGAGCGCACGTCGAAGGACCGTTCATCAGTCCCGTGCGGAATGGCATTCACAAACCAGACGTCCTGTTGGCCTCGACCAACGGGTTTCAAGACATCCTCGACTGTTACGGAGCGGAGAACGTTCCGCCAGTAAAGACTGAAGACGAGCCTAACGTTAATGGCCACTCTCCCAATGGAAACTCTCCTAAGAACGTCAGACAACCCGCCATCAAAATGATCACGGCCGCCCCCGAGGTCGGCGGAATGCTGTACAATATCCGGGAACTCGTGTCCCGCGGCATCATCTACTCGATCGGGCACTCGGATGCCACGTATGAGCAGGCGCGGGCGGCGGTGGGCGAGGGCGCGACGATGGTGACGCATCTGTTCAATGCGATGCGGCCCTTCTACCACCGCAACCCCGGCATCTTCGGCCTGCTGGGCCAGAGCGAGCAGCCGAAGCCGTATTTCGGAGTGATCGCCGACGGCATCCACCTGCACCCGACGACGATCAAGATCGCGTACAACGCGCACAGCGAGGGGCTGATCCTGGTCACGGACGCGATGCGGCTGTGCGGGTTGCCGGACGGGGTGTACGAGTGGACCAACGGTGAGCGCATCGTCAAGGCCGGGGCGCGTCTGACGCTGGAGGGGTCCGACAAGATCGCCGGGAGCTCAGCGACGCTGATCGAGTGTGTCAACAACTTCCGGCGGTGGACGGGGGCGACGACAGGCGAGGTGCTCAGCGCGGTGACAGCAACGCCGGCGCGGATGCTGGGGCTGGAGGGGGTGAAGGGGACGCTGGACGCGGGCGCGGACGCGGATCTGGTCGTGCTGGGCGAGACGATGGATCCGTACAGCGGGGCGACCTTGACGGTCGACCAGGTGTGGAAGTTTGGCGTAAAGATTTACGATCGTAGCCAGAAGGGCAGCAGCGGCAGCAGCTAGAAGGGCAGCAGCCAGTAGAGCATGTAATGCGTCAGCAGCTGCATGCACTTTCCTATTTCTTACGTCCGTTCTCTAGTTGACTCGATAGATTGCGTGACAGATTCTGTATATTTAGCGATAGATACCTATAGACCAGCAGCTGAAATTTACTCATCCGTAACAGGGATTGATTAGATTGGTTAGAAGATATTGTTTACCTGACGTAGGCTGTATAGTGATTTTCCTATCGTATCCTATCGTATTCCGTCTGCACTGCTTGTTGGTCATGTGGTATTTACCTAATTAGGCTGAGCGAATTACTTAGGATGGGTAACTGAGCGGAATAGAGTAAGTCCAGAAAAGCTTTTCTTTCTTCCATCATCTTGCCCTTGTTTTTTTTTTATCAATCTGATTGATTGATTCATCTCTGACACCTTATCTATCCTGATAGGCATTTCCCCACTCTAGGTAGGTATGTAGGTATATACAGTACAGTACAGTGCAGTGCAGTAAATCTAACACCATCCCATCCCACCACACAAACCGCATATACAATGCACCTTGAAAAGTACGTCATCAGCCATATTCAGTGCTTCAACCTGCAACTTTTATAACTTCGAAAAAACCGTCGCAACCGACCCACTCATATCGACCAGCGTACTCTTGTTGCGCACCCACATCTCGATCCCTCGCCGGCCATTTTCGACTCCCACGCCGCTCTGCTTCCACCCGCCGACGCTCATCTCCGCGGGGCTCTCGCCCCAGGAATTCACCCACGTGATGCCCGCTTGCAGCTGGTCGATGATTTTGTGGGCCAGGTTGAGGTCCTTCGTAAACACGCCTGCCGCGAGGCCGAGTTCTGTCGCGTTGGCGCGTCGCACCGCCTCGTCCACCGTCTCGTACGTCAGGATCGACATGACAGGGCCGAAGATCTCCTCGCGCACGATCTTCATGTCGTCTGTACAGTCGGTGAAAACGGTCGGTTGCACCCAGAACCCTTGTTCCAGTTCTTTAGGGACTTTTGGTTTGTCTAACCCCCCGTACAGCAGCGTTGCGCGGTCGTGCTCGATCCCGTGCCGGATGTACCCCGTGACCTTCTCGTAGTGCACGCGGGAGACGAGGGGACCGAAATTGGTGGCCGGGTCCATGACGGATCCCGGACGGATATACTGCATCTTCTCGACGAGGCGCTTCTCGAAGGCGGATTTCATAGCCCTAGGAATGAACACGCGCGTCCCGTTCGTGCACACTTGCCCTGTGCTGTAGAAGTTGGCCATCATGGCCCCGTTGACGGCTGTCTCGAGGTCCGCGTCCGGCAGGATCAGGAGCGGGTTCTTCCCGCCGAGCTCCATCGTCACGTACTTCATCTCGCCGGCTGCGGAGGCGGCGACTTTCTTGCCCGTCGAGACTTGGCCTGTGAACGAGACCTTGGCGATGCTCGGGTGGGAGGTCAGGTAGGCGCCGACATCGCCCGCGCCGTGGACGACGTTGAACACGCCGGGTGGGAGACCGGCCTCGGTGTAGATCTTGGCCAGCGTCTCGCCGTGCAGCGAGGTGAATTCGCTGGGCTTGTAGACCATCGTGTTGCCGGCGGCGAGGCAGGGGGCGGATTTCCAGAGGGCACTGCAGTAGTCACGTTAGAACTCTCTCTCTGTACACAGCTAGGTAGGGATGTATACGTACATCTGAATAGGATAATTCCAGGCGCCAATCCCCGCACACACGCCCAGCGGCGCCTTCTTGGTGTACACCCACGCGTCCTCGCGCAGCTGCGTCGTCTCGCCATTCAAGCCGCCGCCACCAACCAGATTGGCGAAGTATTCCAGGACATCCGCCCCCGTCGCGACATCGACGACACTCGTCTCGCTAAACGCTTTTCCTGTATCATGCGTCTCTGCAGTGGCAATCTCATCGTTGCGCTCGCGCAGCAGCTGCGCCGCCTTCTGCAGGATGCGGGCGCGCGCGATGGGCGGTGTGTTCGCCCAGGCAGGGAATGCGCGTTCGGCAGCGGCGATGGCCGCGTCGACGTCGGCGGGGGACGCTTCGTGGATTTCGCCGATGGTGTGGCCCGTCGAAGGGTCGATGCAGGGGAAGGTTTTGTTCGAGGTGGCCGGTTGCGTTTGGCCGTCGTAGTAGAGGTGGCGGGGAGGGTAGAGGGGGGGCATGTTGAATTTGATCAATTATTGTAAGGGATTTCAGGACAGTACGGAGGATATTGACTTGAGAATATTGTACAGTGTATTAAGGGTTTGTTCAATTGCGTCAGAGGAGGTAGTAGTGGTAGCTATGCCTGCACAGCTATAGCCATAGCAACGAGATAGGTTGGTAGGGATTGGAGGGGCGACAAGGCGCGAGTTTATCCAGTACGTAATGCAACGGTTGGCTGGTTGATTAATTGGTGCATTAGTCGGCAGATCTTCGGCGGTGAAATAAAAATTAAATTACAGCGAGTTCTTGGCCATCTTGGCCAATGAATTAGGTAGTAATTAATTGCTTAGAATTATTATACTTTTCCTCTTATTATTTTTCCTTTTTTTTCCCCCTTACTTACTTAGTACTTTCTTCTTGAAAGAAGGAAATTTGATCCTTTCGAGGGAATTTAATTTAATTAATCCGTTAATCGATCGATAGATAGCTAGTTAACAGATAAGAACGCCACATCGCATCTGCATTATCTATCTACCTACTAATCTCTCTTTAGTAACCCGATCCCTCTAACTAGTTAGTTAGTTAAATAGTTGTTATGTAAGCATGATGATTAAGCATACCACCGAATTTATGAAATCTGCCGGTATGGAGTACTCCGTACTCTTAGATAGCTAAACAGATAAACGCCACATTTTACCTGCATTATCTATCCCTACTAACCTCTCTACAGTAACCCGATCCCTCTATCTAATCTGTAAGTATTCTGAATAAATTCTCCCATTCGGGCATTGTCCTCCAGCAGGCAGTCGGATCCAGTTCCTCCATTCGTCATTAAGAATATTCCCGTCGCGACTCAACTAGTCCGTCTTGCTACAGACTAATGAATTTAATTGTGAATTTAATGAAGATGAACAAACTGATCGATTCGAGAGCCCACTTAGCCTGTACCCTACGGGGCAGGGAAACGTAGGGCATGGCGTGGCAGGGCGACGGTGGATTTGACTATACTTGATTCTGCCTAGATGCCGAGCCCTGGATTCCGCTCTCCGGACGAGTACTCCATGGTTCGTTTATTCCATCAACTCATATTCTAATGACGGGGTAGTAGTGGCGAGGGAATAAACCTTCTCCGTTGCCTCTGAATGAATTGATCAATCATGATATGAAGCAAATACCACCACTCAAATGATAAACGATGCTTGACTGCCGTGAAACAGCTGCAGTGGGTCAATCTGCATACGGAGGACCCTAGAGACCTCCTCGAAATGGAAAAAAGCGACAATCAGTTATTAACTAATTCTAAACGTGCTCCGTTTCTGTGGGGAAATCGTGCTAACTGGGCCACCGACGTCAGCGGCACGATCCAATCAGCTCTCTCTCGATCTATCCTGCTGAGCTGAGGTGAAGTGAGGTCTGTGTGCATGGCATGATCTTTTTGCCTTCCTGCTTATCTATCATGCCTGTCTATCGCTGCTTATCTTCATAGGTACCGATCTATCTTTGTCTTGATAGGATGGACGAGTGGCGTCGGAACGTCCGGATTGGGTCCGACAAGGACCGTTCCAGGATTCGGACAGACTGCTAACCTTCCGCTCGAGAATAATATAATTAATATAATTACGGAGTCCTCCGTACGTCTGTCCTTTCTCCTTCCTTTTTCCTCTTCAGATCGCCCCACTGGCCCAGTTCACTGTCCACTCCGTGTGCATTTCTGCCGCGATCATCGCATTGCAGTCAACCGTCCTGTCTACCTTCTGTCTGACCGTCTTTCTACACGGCAGAAGGCTCGTCGATCTAATTGCTTTAAATCCTGTCTGCTGGCAGACAGAAGTTATCCACTTATTATTTCCAGTTTTCATCCCTCTCTGTCGGTGATTCAACTTTCAACCTCTCCGTTTACAACATCAACCGACAGCAAGCAACATGACCACCACATATCTCCCTCCCTCCGACGTCGACAGCTATGACTACGTGATCGTCGGCGGCGGCACCGCCGGCTGTGTCATCGCCGCCCGCCTGGCCGAGTACCTGCCCAACAAGCGCATCCTGCTGATTGAGGCCGGCCCCAGCGACTTCATGGACGACCGCGTCCTGAAGCTGAAGGACTGGCTGAATTTGTTGGGCGGCGAGCTCGACTACGACTACGGGACGACGGAACAGCCGATGGGTAAGAAATCTTTCTTCTGAATGAATGTCTCTTCTGATTTGGATGATAGGAAACAGTCACATCCGCCATTCGCGCGCCAAAGTGCTCGGCGGAT
The DNA here is from genome assembly GCF_041956645.1 of Rasamsonia byssochlamydoides. NCBI lineage: Eukaryota > Fungi > Ascomycota > Eurotiomycetes > Eurotiales > Trichocomaceae > Rasamsonia > Rasamsonia byssochlamydoides. The sequence goes on along the minus strand of NW_027192488.1, from coordinate 69,519 downwards.
GCTCGTCCCACAACACCCTCATCTCCTTCCGCCCCTTCGAATATGATTGCCGTGTCTGGGAGGAGATGGGCTGCAAGGGCTGGTCCTTCGACACCTTCACACGCGTGCTCGACAACCTGCGCAACACCGTCCAGCCTGTGCACAGCCGCCACCGCAATCAGCTGTGCAAGGACTGGGTGCAGTCGTGCGCGAAGGCGCTGAACATCCCTATTATCGACGACTTCAACCGCGAGATCCGCTCCAAGGGCCAGCTGACCGAGGGCGTCGGCTTCTTCTCCGTCTCGTATAACCCCGACGACGGCCGTCGCAGCAGCGCCAGCGTCGCCTACATCCACCCGATTCTCCGTGGCGAGGAGAAGCGGCCCAACCTGACGATCCTGACCAACGCCTGGGTGTCGCGCGTCAATGTCAGCGGTGACACCGTCACTGGCGTTGATGTCACCCTCCAGTCCGGTGACAAGCGCACGCTGCGCGCGAAGATGGAGACCATCCTGTGTGCCGGCGCCATCGACACGCCCCGGCTGTTGTTGCTGTCTGGGATTGGCCCGCAGCAGCAGCTTTCGTCGCTGGGCATCCCCGTCGTCAAGGACCTGCCCGGCGTCGGCGAGAACCTGCTGGACCACCCGGAGAGCATCATCATCTGGGAACTCAACCGACCGGTGC
>NW_027192488.1:48863-68841 GCF_041956645.1 Rasamsonia byssochlamydoides | reverse complement strand
AACCAGACGACCATGGACTCAGACGCCGGCATCTTCCTGCGGCGGGAGGCGCCGAACGCGGCCGGCAGCGATGGCCGGGCCGCCGACATCATGATGCACTGCTACCAGATCCCGTTCTGTTTGAACACGAGTCGCCTGGGGTACGACACGCCCAAGGACGCCTTCTGCATGACGCCCAATATCCCCCGGCCGCGGTCGCGCGGGCGGCTATACTTGACGTCCGCTGATCCGAATGTCAAGCCTGCGCTGGACTTCCGCTACTTCACCGACCCGGAGGGCTACGACGCGGCAACAATTGTGGCGGGCCTAAAGGCAGCGCGCAAGGTAGCCCAGCAGGCGCCGTTCAAGGACTGGATCAAGCGCGAGGTGGCACCGGGGCCGGAGGTCGTCACCGACGAGGCACTGTCCGAGTATGGCCGGCGCGTGGCCCATACCGTCTACCATCCGGCCGGCACGACCAAGATGGGCGACATCGAGCGCGACCCGATGGCAGTCGTCGACCCGCATCTGAAGATCCGCGGGCTGAAGCGGGTGCGCATTGCGGACGCAGGTGTCTTCCCCGTGATGACCAGCATCAACCCGATGCTGACGGTGCTGGGCATCGGCGAGCGCGCAGCTGAACTGATTGCGGAGGATGCTGGATGGAGACGGAACCAGCCGAAATTGTAGACAGGTCGCAGGTCGCATGTCACCTACTGGATAGGTGGCCAGGCTGGCACAGACCTGATGACTCCAAGGTGATCGATGTTCATCTGTCTCATGTTCACGAAACACACGATCTGCGATATCAAGCGGAGTATTTCTGCATTTATGCATCCATTTTTGTCTGTACATGTACAGTACGTATATGTTTACATACAGTACATGCGTGACGATACCCTGTACCAAGAAAAGCAATCAATTAGCCAGTCAATTTCTATCAATCAATCTGGATATCTATTTCAAGGGCGAATACCAGGTATATATATGAAACTCGATTCATTTGTTTATCTTCTCCTTGATGAATTTAAGCTAGTCAGTTCGTTCGCTGAGAATATATTCAAGACGAATCGAATCAATCGATCAACCTCATACCTACGTACATACCTAACCATGACCAAGCTTTGTTTTCCAAGGAAAGAAAAGCATCCTTACATTCATATTCCTATTCTTTGTATTGCCATACAGAAATACAGAAAGTGTCCTCCTCACTCTATCTGCAGAATTCATTGCCTAAGGCCGCAGCAGAAATAGGATCAGCATCAGTCAGATATGCACATAATTAGGTAATGGCAAGCAGAATGTCCTACCTAAGGTCTGTCTCAGAATTTCCCGCATTATTTCAATATTATTATTAATTATTACAGCACCTCAAATCTGCATGTTTATTTGAACTGCATTAATAATGAGACGGACTCGATGTCCTGTTTTTTTTTTTTGATGAGACAGCCCTGCCTCTTGATGTCGTAGTAATTGCTTTCCCATTGGGAATCTGGGACATTCCTGCGATGCTAGTCCCGAATAGGAACTTCGTATTTCGTATTTCGTATCTCGGGTGTCGTATATCGCGTTTCGTATTAAGTTGCGAATATGAGATCAGCAGAAGGGGTTTAATATCAGTCTATCGACAAAGTCCAGATACTACAGACTCTGTTATCGATCCCAAGGAGACAAAGCTCAATAAAAGGAAAAAAACAGGAAGCATCAAATGTCGAAGTCAGTCGCTCCGGCTCCAGCAGATCGACTTCGGTCGGTTACGGGAGGTTGATTTGGAGGAGTGTGTTTTCTTCGTTCCAGGAAGAGACGGAGACGACAGAGACGCTATTGTCGACTTGGACGCTTTCCTGGAAGAAGAGCACAATAGGCCGTTTCGGCCGCACTTGCCTGTGTGGAGGCTTTTTATAATAAATGTCACCAGAGAAAAAGATCAAGACCAAGACGAAGACAGTCGAAATGATTACATCAAGTTCACTGCGTCGTTTGTCTATCATGATGCCTTGGGAGATTGGCTGTCTGGCCTGGCATTTTATCGGCAGTTTGCTGCTGCGTTGAATAGTCTGGCGGACCATGAGAACAATAATGACAATGATGATGATACTGGCCCCATTCTTCTGCGCCACGCAACGAAAGTGAATTCTCCGCAGACACCCCTAATTCCACCCCTCGAAGCTCTCCATCCGCTACCCGTCTCAATACCCTACATGCTGAAGGCAGCCTATCGGCACATCTTCTCGAGAAAGGAAGACGATCTGTGGACCGGAGGCATCATCTCCCTCCCTCTCATATCGCGATTCAGATCGATGCGACTCTCCGCGGAGAAAACCTCTAGACTTGTGGCGGCCTGTCGAAGACAAGGCGTCACAGTAACGACGTTGCTTCAGGAGCTGGTCGCCGCGGCCTTGTTTCGACTCCTGCCATCGGAGAGATACACGCGTTTGCGCAGTGTTGTCGCCGTGTCTGCTCGGCCATGGCTGAAAGATGTAATTGGAGACGATGATATGGGTTTGTTCGTCACTTCGCTGGAGAAGATACACCATCGACCAGCACCATCGTCATCACAGTCACCGAGAGCGAAGCTAAGTGAGGAGCCCGCCCCATCATCTTTAAGCTGGAGCTCAATGCGCGAATCCCGCACCCAGCTACAGAAACTCCTCTCATCAAACGGGAAAAATACCCCCGCAGGGCTTATCCGCCTCCTGAGGGATCCGCACAAATACCTCCTGTCGCGGATCGGCAAGCGCCGATCATTCAGCTTTGAGATTTCGAATCTGGGTGCATTTTCTCAAATCAAGACCAAGAATCCCAAGAATAATAATAATAATAATACTAATAATGATGATAATCATGGTGAAGAGGGGGATTGTTCACAGTCCATGGTTGAGCTCCTGCATGGTCTTCAGCCAAAGCATTTCTGCAACAGACAGCGCGATTCAGGTCAGTGTGGTGACGGGAGGGGATGGATGTCTCGTCCTGGGATTTTCCTGGTAGGAGGGTGTTGTTGGGGAGGAATTGATCACACAAATCATCCACAATGTGAGTGGTGATGCTGAGAGTATTACATTATTACAGGGAAGGGAGGGAGTTAATTGAACTTGGACTTGAGTTGATTCAACTCTTGAACTCGGCTAGACATACGTGATAAATGAAAAAAAAAAAGAAAAAGAAAAAAAAAGCAATTTGAACGATAAAAAAAGCCCACACCCTCTGCTTCTCTTATATGAAGCGAAGATGCTACGAAAGCCCATGGCCGACCGAGACATCCTAAGCTGAAAGAGCTTGGTGCCTATAATCAAGAGAGAATGTCTTTGAGGGTCTCCGATCTTATACCTACGCCCTTTCTTCAGTCGTGTCCTTCGCTGGGAGAAGAAGCCAGAGATCGAAGTTCTGTTGGCTGGTGCGCGGCGTGAGGTCAAGGATTCGTCGATTCATCTCTACAGAAATGTCGATTTTGTCTATGGTCAAAAGCCGGACGACAACGACAAATATGAGAGATAAATGTACGTACAGTACGTACTTTTTTGGATGAGTTGATATCGCTAGGGGCGTTTTGCCTTTTTTTTTTACTCATTCGTTTTTTTGCAGAACTACAGTTCATGATTTAAGATCTTTCTGGATTTGTTTGGGCAAACGCATGCTTTGAGTATTTCTCTATGTCGCAGGCATTGAAAAAAAAATCTACGCTATAAGGAAAGGAAACAATTCGATGCGAGAAATGAAAGAGAATATCATGCATACATACCTACCTAGGAAGGTAGGTAGTTAAAGAGCATAGGGTTAGGGCTATCCCTTCCTATACCCTAGCAACCTACCTAGGTAGGTAGGTTCCCTAATTATTCGCGAATTGGAAGTTAAGGTTTCTGTGAAGGGCCAAAGCCTTGCTGTCTAGAAACTAGGAGCTCATAAAAAGGATTCGCTGGGGAAGGAAGAAAGGAAGGAAGAGAGAGAAAGGCACGCGAGTTATATCAACAGGAGTCATGTGATGAACAACAAATGAACCAATCAGAAAACGAGAGCGAAGCTGAGTCAGCAATATGGGCTTAGCTCGCAACAGTTTCCGACCTCAATGAACCTTACTCCCAAGTTACTTTTCTGGATCGTCCGTTCCATCTAGATTGTTAGATAGTAGGGTACAATAAAGTAAAAGATAAATAGTAATATTCATGAATACGTAAAATCATTTATTATTTAGGTAAGTTAGCAAGACTCGAGAAATAAGATTTGAATGGAATAGAACGAATAGAATGGATGCCCTGTTCTGTTCTGCTTCACCTTTTTTGGAGGGAAACCAATTTAAATAAATAATAACGACTAGCACAATTTCAAATTCACTTAATTCGCTGACTCACTCGTACAGTAGTAATTTAATCTAATCTTAACAGCAACGTTGGAAACATTGACGCAGTACAGAGTCCATACATAGATGTAGGAAGAGAGTCCAGTCCAGTTCTGCTCGTCGATAGAAAATATCACCATGTAAATGATATAAGATAGCAAAATGACATGAGAGAGCAACGAAACGATGGGAATTTCGCAGGTATGAAATGAAATAAATGAAATGAAAAAGGAGTAAAAAGCGATGCTATTCACCTGTCCTGCTGGTACCAATTCGCTCGAAAGAAAAAAAAAACGGGGAGGAGAATGAAGTGAGGAAAACGGAATAAGAAGACAGAAAGAAAAAAACGTCATGAGCCAGCTTAGTCCAAGTCTACTTAGTTTGGCTCACCCCACTCCTCTCTGCTTGCTGCTATGCAGTAGCGACCCTCGATCCCATCCGGTCAAAAAACAAATCGCCCTTCAGGGCCGCATCTAGCCCCGCTATCCCCGAATCGACCATTCGCGATGACATGCTGTCCGGCGTCAACTCGTCCTCGTCCATCGACCGGTGCAGTTCCGTGTCGATCCTCAAGTCTTTGGGAAACTTGTGCTGCGATTGCGGCGGCTCAATGGCAGCCGTCAGAGGCGCCGGAACGTATGTTCGGGGTCGGTAGACCAGCGGTGGCCCCTGAGTGCGGGCATCTGTGCCCGCCTGCTCGATCGACTCAAAGTATTTGACCGTCTTGACTTTCAGCTCCATCGTGGCATCCCGGTCGGCCACGATTAGCGGGTGCTGGTGCAGCTGCAGCACCGACAGGGTCCACATGTGGTTGACACCCCCTTCAATGCCGTGATGCAGGGCCAGCGCCTTATGCGTGCCCGTCACCACAATCACCACCTCGCGCGCGTCCATTATGGTCTGGATGCCCACTGTCAGCGCCATCCGCGGCACCTTGTTCACGTCGTTATCGAAGAATCGCGAGTTTGCCAGGATCGTGTCGTAGGCCAGAGTCTTGACTCGGGTCCGGCTGGTCAGGGAAGACCCAGGCTCGTTAAAGGCGATGTGTCCGTCCGGACCGACTCCTCCCAGGAATAATTCGATCCCGCCAACGCGCGCAATCTTAGCCTCGTAGGCGGCGCATTCGGCAGCCAGATCTGGGGCGTTGCCGTCGAGAATGTTGATGTTGTTCGGGGGGATGTCGACGTGTGAGAAGAAGTGCTTGTACATGAAGCTGTGGTACGACTGCGGGTGATCCCGGGGGAGACCGACATATTCATCCTGTTGACGTGGGCGTGAGCGTGAGCTTCACTTGCGTGGTCTCTGGTATATACCATATTGAAGGTCACGACATTGCGAAAAGAGATCTCGCCGGCCTTGTAGCGCTGGACGAGGATGCGGTAGATGATCTCGGGACTGCTGCCAGTGGGAAGCCCCAGCACGAAGGGCTTCTCTGGGGTGGGAGCAAAGGCTTTGATCCGGCCTGATTCGGGTTAAAACCATTATGAAATAATTGGGATGCAAAATTAATTGTGAGATCATCTATGCGGGGAAGCGACACATACTGATGATATACTCGGCAATGTATTCGGAGACACCCTGAGGGTCTTCTCTGATGATGACTCTCCTGCAGCATGTTAGCGATGAGATCTCTCATTTTGCCTGCTGAATCGAATCATGATGGATGATTTTCGGGGTGATTGTCGGAGCTCACATGATAGTGGATGTGAGGTGACTACGTCACCGGTTGAGCTTAATTAAGGCGACAGACAAAGAGACGAGGACAAGAGTCAGGACTACAGAGTGACGACCAGGATGTGCCGGGAAATCGATCGTCTCAACAGCACTAGCTCCAGAGCTAGAGATGGATATCCTGGTGGTGTGTGAAAATCTGAAGAGGAAAGAAGTTACAGAGGAAGGAAGAGCGGAGGTGATAAGAAGGAAGGACCTCCAATTCAGAGGTCGAACGTTAATTTCCACCTTGGACCACTCTCCATCTTGCCAGGCAGCAAGAGGCCTCAGCCAGTCATTCATCCCATTCCGTACCTAGGTAGTCATGAATGGTTAACCTTTCACTGCTACCTGGACCTGCTGACTGGCCAGTGGCCACTTGTGTCGTAGGGTTGAACTCGGGTTGGACAGCACCGGCAGTACTACATCGAAGGTCAGTAGGTGAGCTTGCCGCCGCCCCCAGCCTACCGTCTGAGGCGAGTTTCAAGCAATACTGGCAGGTGGGATGAGAAGCGCCCGTTGCAACGGCTCCATTCGAATTGTCTGTATGCCATCATATCGGCATCGCGCCGGTGGATTGACGGTTACCCGGCCCCGCCGGGTCGGGACTGCTCCACCTGTCAGTAGTACGTATTACTCAAATTACATATACAACGGACTCCAGTCAGTGTGACACGAACGACATGAGATGTACTATAGTCTTAAATCGTATTCATTTCTTTAAAGATAGATCAATTGATCGACCAGGATGATATGACAGAATGATCTGGTTGCCGTGGCTAGTATTGAAGATGAATTATACAGCTATTCCATACAAGAATGGCCTCTGTCGGGAAATATATCCGCTATCAAGGGAACATGAAAACCATTGTGTCCCGGATGTGTTAGGGAGCAAATACCAAAAACGGATAATTACCTGGAACCGTTGATGCTCATAGTGCATACAATAACCCTTTTCATAGATAGATTGTCAGAGTCTTGCAGATAGCTGGAATATTTCTACCCTGTCAAGTCCATATGCTAATGACTCCGTATCTTGCAGTGTTTTTTCTATTCAACACCAGTGACAAGGGTGGTGATAAGGCAGGATACTGATACTGTATTGAGGGGTATTAATTACCGGTGTGGTGGTAACGCATCTTACCAGCCTGTCACTTTCCGTATGCGGCCTGTAAGTTGGTCTCGCGACGGAACCGGCCAGTGCAGGCTGCTGATCCTCATAATACCGATGCTGCCCTGCGTTAGTCACCTGCCTTGGACCCAGGTTTACCATTTCCTGCATGATGACTCGATGAGTATCGCATTGAGGTTGCTTTCCTTTCAGTAATTGGAATACGATTTGTCTTTGTGAAGTTTCACGTTACATTCGGAAAAAGGTATCGGCGAACCCGGGGAACGTCGGCGTAACGTGGGATGGCTTCAAGGCCTGGGCCCTGCTGCAACGGTGGTATTGGAGGGCCGCGACGTTGGATTCCACCGAAGTGACGTTATCATCATTGGCTCATAGATCGATTAGGTCGGTAAATAACTGGGGCAGGAGCATCTTGACCTGCTGAGAGATGACTAATCAGTGATCCAGTCATGTGACTCATACAACAGTACAGCCGACTGCAAGAATAAATATCACCCACTCCGCTTATCTGCATCCTTGCAGTTATCTCTCCCAGGCTCCAGGGTCCTGATAATGCGTTCATTTATCTTGTCAGCAGATCGGCATGCATACATGCATTCTATCCCATGCATTAGGCTGGTTTCAGGCTACTGGCCACAGTGCAGTATCTGTCGGGGTTCTAGCCGAATAATAGACAAATAATGATGCTATGGAGGTGAAACTGCAGCCATATCAATGTCTTGTATGATACTTCATCTATCTATCAGGTCAAAAGTAGAAGCTATTACCTATCCGCACCTAATAAGCACATGCCCGTATCGACGTTTTGAATTTGATGAATTGATGGAGATGTCTCACAGCTGGAATAGCGATATAGATTTAAATTCCTAGGACAGGACAGAACTGAATGCTCTCCCAAATCTAGGTATTCAGTGCGAGAGACTAGGAACTAGCGACTGAGCACAGTTGGATAGATTTTCTAAACCTCTGAGAGTCATATAATCGAAGAAAGACAGTGAATGCGAGACTATGGATAGGTGACAGTGATGGAAGTTCATTTATTGCATGAGCGGTCGATAACGGAAAACTGCATTCCCCCGCTGGAAATATATATCCCAGTTTTATTGGAGGACCTTACTGCATTAGGTACCTAGGTAATACGTTTCGCAAGCTTCTAGAAGAGAATAGTATCAGGTTTAGCTCGTGGCTTAACTATAACAATCATCCTTCTGGCCCTTTTGTATTCGCTACATGAGAACCTCGCTCCTCGACTTATGTGGCCTGTTATCGGTGCATCCGTTTTTTTTTTTCTCGATTATTTGTCCGATCTAATATGGTGATGAGGATTATATATTTATATAGATAGCATCGGAATGACCTGACTGTACTTTGTCCTTTTTAACCAACACTATCTATATGCCTACGAAGATTACATCCTGAGGTTACAGTCACCATTATATGGTGATAGGATCGTTTCCTAATAAAATTAGTTTATGAGTATTAAGAGATATAGGAAGTAGGTAATGGGCCTATCTTATAAGATGGCCGGGGTCCAATTCCCCAATATAAAAGGTACGATTTTCGTTAATTGAGAACTTTAAAAAATATATATATTCTCTGTCATTCAGGGTGAGTAATACTTGTAATCAACTCACCTTCGATCAATGCAATTACCATAACACAAGATTTGTTTGGCTCTGTCATATTGTGACTTCGCACTAGCCCAATCATTTCTAGTGGATGCATACCTCTTATGCATGCATGTGGAATCGAAGAAAGGTACTAAATCCCGAGCACGCACAGCCGACCGACCCTTCCATGACCACTGACTGGTCGGTTCTGACTTCATCCCCGCATCTAAACGCACGAGTTGAAGCAGTTTCCTGGTCAAAGCGTCCATCCACAAGTGCATATCAAGCACATACATCAGTCCCTCAGCTATGCAGAGATACGTATTCCCTGCATATGATCAGTGTAAATAGATGCGTATCTCGTAGGCTCGTGCTGGCCATACTGGAAATATCCAGAAATCAAGAAACATGAAGTATGGAATTCGAAAGCAATTCAATGGATGCTATCCTCGTCGCTTGTGGCGGAGGGGCTTCTCCGCTTGCATCCCGGGGAGGCTCCACTGGTCTGGGGCCAGCTGTGGAGTGGCTGTTCTTTCTCCCTATCAGCCTCCGTAATCTCCGCAGGCGCCTTATCGTCGGGTCCCCAAACACTGCTCCGCTTATCGGCATTCGCCCGCGCACACGTGAGTTCTCTTCCAGCCCTCCCCGTTGCTCTTTCCCTTCCAAGGTTGTTTGCTCCTTCCCGGATTCGAGTCTCAGCGCATACCAGGCCAAGACTGGAAGGAACGCGCTCTTTCCCTCTGTTCACTGGCCTTCAACCTGATCATTGTCGCCGTACACCTGTTTGCACTCCTTCCTCTTGTCTAAACAACTCTCGTGTGCCGCGAACCTTAAACTGCCGCGACAGTCTCCGGTGGTCCTCTCCAGACTGTGGCTTTTCATGCCAAGTTCCTTCATGAGCATCTTCTTCCAATTCTCGCTCTCCTGCTCCCTGCTGCTCCCAACGCAGGGACCAGTAGCTTAAATTAAGTACTTATCTGTCCGCTAGAACTGCGCTGGCATTGGATTCGAGCAACCTCGCGGCTCCAGCTCACAACCGCGGAAAGCTTGGCTTTCCAGCTCGACCTGCGCGCGCTTTCCCGCTGTACAACCACCCCGTTTGCGGCGCCAGCCATCCACAGTCACGCCCTTGACTCAGCTTCCTAACCCTCACACTACTGACTGTGGCCTGACTGGTTCAGTGGGGTATCCGTGGGAGCTGGCATTCCTCGCTCTGGGCCGTCATGGCCCCGAAGGAGGATCCGCTGCCTCCCATCTGGGACAATCTGGACAGGTGAGCATGTCCTGGTCCTGGCACGACGCTGGCCTCATATCGCGCGCGTTTGACTATCCGATATCTTGTTCTACTTCGAGGCATATATCTATTCAACTTCGGCCCAGTGAACTGTCTAGTGCATTGAGAGTGCTATCGCTGACAATGGCGCGCGTTGTGACCTTACAGGCAGATGGGCCAGCTCTTCATGATGGGCTTTGATGGCACCACCGTCGATCGCCAGATCCGATCTCTCATTGAAGACTACCATGTGGGAGCTGTCCTCCTGAACGCCAAGAACCTCAAATGTAATGTTACAGATGACTGCCTCGTTAACTAACTGTCGATACTAACTACTGAAATCACAGCGGCTGAGGATGCAACACGGCTGGTACTGGAGTTGCAGACAATTGCGCGGGATGCAGGCCATCCGGTGCCTCTGCTGATTGCCCTCGACCAAGAGAATGGCGGCGTCAACAGTCTCTTTGACGAGATCTACATCCGCCAGTTCCCCAGCGCCATGGGCATCGCCGCTACCGGATCCAAGCAACTGGCCCGCGAGGTCGCCACGGCCACCGCACAAGAGCTCAAGGCCGTCGGGGTCAACTGGATCATGGGTCCCGTCCTCGATGTCCTGACTAACGTTCGGAATCAGCCCCTGGGTGTCCGGACTAGCGGCGACGACCCCCAAGAAGTGTCCCAGTATGGCGTCGAGTTTATGAAGGGATATCAAGAAGCCGGTCTGGCCACCTGCGGCAAGCATTTTCCATCCTACGGGAACTTGGAGTTCATCGGGTCGCAAAGCGATGTCCCCATCATCACCGAATCGCTGGAGCAACTGAGCCTGAGCGCCCTGGTACCCTTCCGCAATGCCATCGCTCATGGCCTGGACGCCATGATGGTGGGCGGCGTGGCCATGTCCTCCGCAGGGGTCAATGTCATGCATGCCTGTCTCTCCGAGCAGGTGGTCGATGATCTGTTGCGGAAAGACCTCCAGTTTGATGGCGTTGTCGTGTCTGAGTGTCTCGAGATGGAAGCCCTGACGCACAACATCGGCGTGGGCGGCGGCACCGTGATGGCCATGAAGGCTGGTTGTGATGTGATCCTCCTGTGCCGCTCGTACCCTATCCAGCAGGAGGCCCTCAACGGCTTGAAGCTCGGGGTTGAGAATGGTATTATCAGCCGCGCCCGCATCGAGCAGTCCCTCCGACGTGTGCTGGCCATGAAGTCCCGCTGTACGTCCTGGGAACAGGCTTTAAACCCGGGGGGCATTCCCTCCCTGACCCAAATGCAGCCGTCGCATATCGCCCTCTCTACGCGCGCATACAACAATTCCATCACACTCGTCCGGGACAAGAACAACCTGCTGCCGCTGCCCAGCATCCTCGAACCAGACGAGGAGCTGCTGCTCCTGACGCCCTTGGTGAAGCCTCTGCCTGCCTCGGCCGTCTCTCGCTCCGTTGTCGACAATATCAACGCGTCGCCGGATCCCATGGCATGGGAGAGGAGTGCCTCGATCATGAGCGTCGAGTGCGTCTTTCGAGAATTCGGGCGATCTCTCGCCCGACAGCGAATCGGGCGTGTGCTCCATACCTCCTATACCTCCACCGGCGTCCGCCCGATTCACGAAAGCCTAATCGACCGCGCCAGTGCGGTCATCGTCATCACCGCCGATGCCAACCGGAATCTCTACCAGAACGGCTTCACCAAGCATGTATCGATGATTTGTAAGTCGCAATTCTCCCAGACCGGTGAGCGACGAGAGAAGCCTCTCATCGTGGTCTCGGTGAGCTCGCCGTACGATTTCGCCATGGATCAGTCGATTGGCACGTACATCTGTACCTATGATTTCACCGAAACCGCGCTGCAGGCGCTGGTCAAGGTGCTTTATGGAGAGCTGTCCCCCACTGGGTCACTGCCTGGCAGTATCAGTCGCAGTCAGAAACTCCACCAGTCCCGACAGCACTGGCTGGTAGAAAGCTTCAACGAGGAACGCGATGCGGATGCTCTCGATGCCCTTCTGGATGCTGTCCGGGAAGATGGTTCCCAAGGCCAACGGTCTGAGTTGGCTGGCGTCACGTCGAATAGCTTCCTGCTCCGCAGCGACGACGTCGAGGAGGCACACTTTGTGGTGCGCAACAGCACGACACACGCTCTCTACGGCTTCTGTTCGACATACTTCTTCCGATCCACCAGCACAGGCGTCATCGGTTCCGTGATCGTCGATCCGACACGACGCAAGCTGTCAATCGGGCACTCGTTGCACAACCGCGCGATCCGAACCCTGCTCCAACGAAAAGGCGTGAAGCGATTCCAGCTGGGCTCTCGCCTCCCTAGCATCTACTTGGGCATCCCCACGGCGAATCCTGTGGAACGCAAGAGGCTCCGGCACTGGTTTGCGAACTTGGGCTGGAATACGGCCCTGTCACGGCCCGTCTGCAGTGTCGTGCTCCGTTCTCTCTCGACTTGGGTGCCCCCGGAAGGACTGGCCAAGAGCCTCCAGAGCGCCGAGGTAAATTATGACCTCGTCTACGGATGGGACTATGCCGATTCCATACTCGATCATGTGAAGACGAACTCCCGCCAGGGTGTGATGGAGATCTACAAGCTTGCCCTGAACGGCGCGCCCCATTCTGGGGTCATCCGCGCGAAGAGACCCGAGGACGGTTCCATTCTGGGAAGTGTGGTGGTCTACAACAGCGAATCCGCTCTGGCAGAGTACGTGCCCGCGTTGAAGGAGATGAATGCTGCTGCCGCCGCCGGAGGTATCTCCTCACCGGTGATTTCTCCTTCAGTGGGGGAGTATGCCACCTTGATGCAGGGATTGATCCTCCTTGGGATCAAACAAATCCGCAAGCAAGGTGCGGAGGTGCTGATCCTGGACTGTGTACGTTTCCCTCGTCCTCTCCTATCCCTGTTTCTTATCGGCGTTATTTATCGTCTGCCCCTCTTTTGGTCGGACATATCTCCTAATTGAGATTTTGCTACAGGTGGACGGAGATGGCAACTTTGACAGCCTATCCGGGATGGGATTTGGAGTGCTCCACAGTTTCGAGGAGGTAACTTGCGATGCTGCCACCTGGAAGCTTATACCGCCAGCTTAGAGGCGACGGCGGTGCCTCCCACAAAAGGTATATCGTGGCTGGGATCTGCGAGACCTACCTTTCTTTATGTACTGTTGTCTATTTTGCGGAGTTCTCCGACGTACCCGGCAATACTGGAGTATGGTTTGATGTTGAGGTTGATTTTTTTTTTGTACGCTATATGTCTCTACGCATTGATATCCCTTTGGAGCGCTTGCATTTTTTTTTCCCTCGGCATTCGGCATTGGGTCTCTTATTTGTCGGAATCCAATTTTTTGGTTTGTTTCTTTTCTTGTCTCGTATACGATGAAATGGGGCAAATCGGGGCGGAACGCGTTCCTGTGGCTTGAGGGGCCGAAATGCCAATTCTGGGGCAAAGGTCACCCAGTTCTTCATTCGATATTTTCTCTCTTCACGATGAAGACGAACAGGCGCCCGGGCCATCATCGTGACCGAGAAGCCCCACGAAGGACCGATGCAGGGGAACCCGTAAAAGAAGATATCTTTTTGGTAGCCTGTGCGTGAGGAACGCCCCAAATAACCTAGCACGGGATCAGCAAGAATCCGCGTGTTGTGGCCGTGTGTCTGGCATCGCCGTCGAGATAAAGAATGGCTTCAGGCACCGGTTGGCTAAGAGTGGATAGCTGCGGATCATCTGCTGGGAAGGATGCGCACTAATCACGAGTACTCAGTAGTTTCTGTCTCGCGTTTTGCATACCTAACTCAAGACGAAGAACGACAAAATTTGTCAGACAATTCGGGATTTAGTGCCAACTACAGTTTGTCCGTGCCATTGACGGTTGGCGCGATAAGCCTCAGCATCCAGACAGCTATCCTAACGAGAATTCTCCGACAGTCCGACTTCCTATCTCCCTCACAACGACAGCCGACGAGCGAGCAAACTAACTCGAGCTTACTTAACCAGATTGGGAGGGCTGGAGGTCTGATCCCGCTCTTTTCTTTCAAAGTTTCAGTCTCGACGTTCTTCCTTTCGGGCCACGGAGGCAAATTTGATTCCGATCGATGAATCGGCCCGTGAAATTCCCCGCAAGCACATTGACGTCTGCTGCTGTCGAAGGCTCGGCCGGATCGACATTCTCGGGCGATCGTGGTGATCGCCGCTCTGACAGCAGTAACCGGTTAGCAGCATGTTCTTAGTAGGAGCAGTGACAGGGTTCTCGAACGGGGGTCTGTTTCAAGAGTTTCTTTTTTTATCTTATTTCAATCCCGACCACCATGGATTCGCGGTCATTCCTGGTGCAGGAGCCGCACTTCTATTCTGACGCTTATTGAGGACTGTTTTTGGGATTGAAATTCTACTCCACGCCGTGTCGAAGGAGCAAGAAGGTCGTTGACCATTGGATACGGATTACCGAATCGATTCCTTGGTACGGAGTCCTCCGTACATGATCAGGATTATAGTTCTCACTACAGAGACTATTCGGCGGACCGAGGAAGATTCTGTAGGCCTGAAGTGTTATTGGTGTTCCTGAACGAAGCTGTCGCCGCGGGGAAATCCCGAGTCCAAAAAAGGCAATACAGAGTATGAACCTTGGAACCCAGGAGCTATGTCCGTCCGACTGCCGTCCTGCCTGACGTGCATCTGAGATGCAGGTCCCATTCCTGAAAGTCTGATTCAACAGAAAGGAAGTGCCCCTGCAGGGACTTCTTGATTCCTGAAGCATTAGTCCATCGTCCACTGGCACCACTTTCGATTTCGAGTATGGGGTCAACGGTGTCGATCGTGGCGCAGCGGGCGTTCATTGGCGGGGAGACGGGCCGGGCTCTTTTGTGGCTGCTGCTGCCGCCTTCCAAGGTTCGACAGCGCGATCGCAAGGTACGAGCAATACGAAAGCACGAAGTCCTTGACAGGGCATTTTCACGTGAAAACAAATCTGCATGGTTTGGATCGCGTGCTGCTTGTTTCGGATAATGACTTGATCGTATTCACATGAAGCGCCTTTTGCATGCATCTTGGTTTTTCTCATTTTGTCTCGTCTCTGCCCGTCTCGAGACACTCTATGTGGCCTTCTCCTGAAGCTGTCGACAAGACCAGAACTCCCCAGAACGAACCTTGGAAGAGTCTGGAGGGGGCCAAGAGGCTTCCGGATTAGGTAAGAAGGGCCAAACTGAGCACGGTTACTGGCCCGTTGGCGGGGCCGCATTTCTTTTGCGGCAAGACGGGGAATCCTTCGAGCGCCGCTATGCTCGTCCGAGACTGGTTTCCTTGACTAAAGGCCCGAAGGATGCTTAGTAATTACTAATTCCAGAGTAGTTACCTGTACAGAGTACTCTGTATTACTATTGACTGAGTCCGTAGTGACGAGTGGCTAATTTGGTGCAGTACAGAGAGATTTTTATCTTGGCCGGACTCCGCTGGAGCATGCCGTGGGCCACTGAGCAGTCGCCGGGGCCTCTCTCGGAGGTCTCCGGTATGCGATCGCCCAGGGACCACCGCCAATCACTCGACTCTGCATGTGAATCACGATTGATCTCGATCGTTATCTCCAGGTTCCCTCAGCTGCTGGGTCACGACTCACGACAGGCACTGGTCCGGGCAACGATCGACACCAGGAACAAGCGTCTTCAGACTGGCACCTTTTCTTGAGTCTGACGAGTCGACGCTCGTTTTCTTCTCCTCTCCGGCGTTGCGTCCGTCTCGCTGCTGGCAAAGAGGGGGCCGCCTGATTCGGGCCATCTGACCGTAATGGGGAACCAGAGGGATTTGGCCCTGGGGAGCTTGGAATCATGCCTTGACCACCCGTTGTTAACCGCAAGCGAGCGAAACTCCCCGCTGGCCATCGATTTTGGTGTGATTCCTGCATCTTAATGGTCGGATGCAGGCTTCCAGCCAAGGGAGCGACCGATCGCTGTCAAGAGTCTTCGCCACGCTAGCGACGGAACAGGCAACTCATCGATCGCCACGATCCGCATTGAGGCGAACGCCAAGGAGAGATCCCCTCCTTCTCCTCACCCTCCTAAACCTTGTCTTTGAACGAGAGAACAAGACGGTGGAGGAAGATGAAGAAGACGGGGCAGTTGCCCAATTGAGCATCAGGACGGATTTCTCCGTCGTCCGGAGAAAAAAAAGGAGGTTGAGTTCCGATTCTTCTAACTGATCCACTAACTAAGATGATTTCCAGAGATTTCCAGCGGCCGTCAGGGGCTTTATCCAGGCTTCTCGTTATTATTATCATTCTATAGTGTCAATATTATTATTGTCGCTATTATCGTTACGGAGGACGGAGGAATATTATTTGCGACGAGGCAGCTGATGAATCACGGACCATCGGATTCGGAGACACCGAGATCCATTCGATTGTGTGTGCACGACCCATGGTCGAGGGCATCGGGTCGGCCCATCAACGAGGGGCTAGCCTCGTGAAGCGGCGGTCGTTTCCGGCCCTGATTGCTGGAAATAACAAGGTCACTAATAAATTAACTAAGGGCAGCAAACCTGGGGGCGGAGCCCGGCTAGCCTGGACTTATTTTTACCTGCTGCTCCTGCGTATCCTTCATCCGGAATCCAACTCCGTTCCCGAGAATGCCCCCGCCAGCTGCCAGCATGCCTATGACGCCCTACGCTCAAGTACCGGACGCCCCTGAATCAAATCACATCGAATAGAATAAGCAGGATGAAAAAGGACGTTCCAGGAATGAAGACCCCTTCTAGAAACTTAAGCCCAGCAATCCCGACTACGATCCCGTCAGAAGATATCCCCTGGAGTAAGAATAATCCGCACGGTAATGAGTTCTTCAGGGAAATAGTTCGTGGCGCCGGCCCAACGAGGCTGTCTGTTGGATACTCGGCCGTTGAGGCTTGAGGAATCTAAGCCTGGTGGAGGCTAGTCTTATCGACCGGTCGCGGGAGCCAAGGGGAAATAACCCGGATGGGAAAGTCTTCAGGTTGGAAGCAGGAAACAGCATAAGATTAATTATTGCACAGAGAGAGAGAGAGAGAACGAGAGCATGTGAGATGATGGATCAGAGATCCACCATGCAGCAGCAGAGAGGAAATTGAAGGCCGACTCACCGTGGCGAATCAAGGGCCTCAGGACGACCCCTCATTTCGGGAGGCTCACCCAGATGGGATGAAGGTCGATCAGGAGGATTATCTGGCATCATGCTGACTGCGCTGGTAGACAGTTGATCATCATCGCTGGTAGGCTCTTCGAGTAGCTGACTGTACTGTATACTGAGCGGGGAGCTCCCGTTCGGTAGAGAGGACAATTTGTCCTGTACCGCGTATTCTCTCATCCCGACTACCCGCCCAACAAGCCCATCACATCCCATCACATCCCATCATCAGAACCCCAACTTCATCGGCATCAGCATCAACATCAGCACCAGTATCACATCCATCCTCAGTTCTTCATCCGAGCACATTCATCGGACTGCATCTTCATCCGATCCTCAACGGCCAGCCCGGCAGCCCTGGCCCCAACTCGGGCTATCTGGCCACTTTCCTACCCCACTCTCTCCCACAGGGCCAGCACCCACCGTGGCCAGTGGTCCTCTTTTTGCGGCCACCATTCTAGATTATTATTAGCTATCTTGCATGCAGTTCCCTCTTCCACTTGCGGCACTCCCTGCCCGCACTCGGGGAGATAGCCAGCCGATCGGGACAGCGCTGCTCTGATTCGCCTGGCAACCCCAATCCCCATTTTACGCCAGATCGCAGTGCAATCCGGCCGCGGTATGTACTGTGCATACCTTTTCGTCCTAGCCGATTTCACCAGACAATCCTCTGCTTGCTTTCCTTTTTGTCCCTCACTAATACCACCGAGTCCACTGATCAGCCCACTCTCCCTTCCCGCCGGGACCAGCAGGAAACAAGCAGCGTACGGAGTCAAAAAAGACACACACGGCAGCCCCAGGATCCGCTCGTCTCCGGATCACCAGGCAGAGCTAGCCGGCCAACCAAGCCCCAAACGACTAGAAAAGAAACGGACCAGACGACCGCTGACCGAGTATGGCCCGCATCCCGCGTGCTTCTTCTAAGCTAACCCTGCACCCGCAGAGCGTCCGCTGCCATTACCATTATCGCCAGTCCGGCCACATGCCTGTCGCTCTGATATCGGACGGCCCACGGACGTCTCAGCCATTAGTACCTGCTGCGCGCATGTAATTTCCTTCCCCCCAGTCCTGGACCCATTTTCTGACCCTTTTCCTGCTGCCATACATTCGGTACATACATACATAGATCTTGTCCCTCCTCCATCTGTACTCCCTCCATATCACATCCTCTTGTCCGACGACGTCCGTAAATAATCTACGCCAATCGCGACGCAACAGCGACAACCCTCACCTACATCGTCATCGTCGTCGCGCATGTGGTCCGCCATCGCTGCCCCTCGGTGAATCGGAGACATCAAAGAATTCCCCTCGTCCGGCTCTCGCGAGTCATAGCCCTCCCTAATATCAATCTACAATCGCCCGTCCTGTCTTCTCCCGCGCTCCGTCTTCATCATTCTCCGCTCGAGTCGCGTCCTGGGCTGCCATCAGCCCGCTCCCTCTCACCATGGAGGGCTTCGATACCATGACTATGTCCTACCTGGCGAGTCCGTTGTCGCTCGGCAATATCCAGGGCACCGACTATCTCAATGCTATGCCCGCAATGGACCTCCCGGACCAGCGATCCAACTTTGATACCGAGACTTTTGTCAGGTGCGTTGCGTCCGTTCGTCCTGCCCTTCGGCTCCTCCGAAGGCAACAAATGTGTTCGCGCACGCTCCCCCTTGTGTTTACGGGCGAAGAAGGATGAAGAACCCCGAAAATAGAACGGGGTGGCGAGTGAGGAACGCACAGCTAATGAGATTGACAGCGGTGACGACATGGCCTTCCCCCAAGCCAGCATGGCCCCCCTGAGGCGCTTCTCTTCCTATGAGGATGCCTTTCCCCCGCCCGAAGTGATGGCCCCTGCCTTCGAGTCGCTGCCCCCGGAGCAGCAACAGCCACCAGCCGAATCATCTGTCGACCATAATCACCGGTTGCTCTCCTTCTCCATGCCCATCTACAGCTTCACCCTGCTCGACTACTCGCTCCGCCGCACGTCGCTGTCCGTAACGGCCCAGCTGCATGGCATGTTCTTCCTGGCCGAATCGCCCTGGACGACCTCGCCCGGCGAGGTGCCGCCGCCCCAGGTGGCCGAGTTGACCTGCTACCGCCGCAATCTGTTTCAGATCACCGGCTCGGTCACCCTGCCGCGCAACCTGCGCTACATCA
This sequence comes from Rasamsonia byssochlamydoides, assembly GCF_041956645.1. NCBI lineage: Eukaryota > Fungi > Ascomycota > Eurotiomycetes > Eurotiales > Trichocomaceae > Rasamsonia > Rasamsonia byssochlamydoides. Next base: position 49,517 of record NW_027192488.1, on the reverse strand, counting down.
TGACCGACCAGGGGGACCGCATCCCGATCCTGGCCCAGGAGCTCACCGTTTCCGCCACCGAGTCCGTCGAAGGGAACCCTGTCAAGATCATCTCCGTGCCCTGGAAGACCCCTGCCGCGGCGGCTGCCAACGGCAGTGGGAACGCGCCGCCGCCGGCGCCTGACGAAAAGGCGGAGAAGGAGCCGCCGTCGATCCCGCTGGACACCATGGCCGCTGGCCAGGACATGGATTCGGACTACGCGACCTTTCCTATCGCATGGAAGCGACTGCAGTTCCGCATTGCCACCGCCAACAACGGCCGCCGCAAAGAGCTGCAGCAACATTTCGTCGTGCGCCTGAAGGTCGTCGCAACCCTGTCAACAGGCGCCAAGATCCCCATCTGCGAGGTCCACTCGGGGCCTGTCATCGTGCGCGGCCGGAGCCCTCGCAACTTCCAGTCGCGCAAGGATCTGCCGTTGAGTGGGAGCGCGGCCTCGTCGCGGAAGAATCAGAATCAGCATGCTGCCAATCGGGCTGCCGCGTCGACAACTTGCGACAACTCGACCAGCCAGCAGGCCAGCAAGACTCCCGTCACAGCGTCGGCTCCGGCGAATCTTCCGAGCAAGAGCACCTCCTCGCCGCCGGAGATGTCGCAGATGATGGGGCCCTTTGACG
>NW_027192488.1:0-48842 GCF_041956645.1 Rasamsonia byssochlamydoides | reverse complement strand
GCATCCCGCAGCCGCCGTCATCGTCGTCGCCGTCCTTTACTGCGGACTGGACGCAGATCCCGCCGCCGACCAGCACGGCCGGTCCGGTGCCGACGCCATCCTTTGCCAATGCCAGCATCCCCAACGGGCTGCCTGCGTATACACAGTCCAGTCCCGGTCTGTCTCGCACGACGGAGCAGAAACATCGGCCGAGCGTGACCGCACCGCCCCCAATCGCCCTGTCCTTGTTGGATGATGACTTCAAGACGCCGGCCAAAGCGGCGGACGCATCTTCTACCAAATCTCGTGAAAACAATACGGCAAATCCGACGACGACGACGACGACGACGACGACGACGATGACGACGACCGCCAGGAACGCGACGGGTTCGACGACTGTAACGGCGCCGTCTCAAAAACGGGCCAGCCCTGAGTCCTCCGAGGCGCCCCCGGCCAAGATGCAGAAGGTTGCGCCGACCATGTCGCGACCGCTGCGGTCTACATCCACGACTGTTCCGATGCTCACGTCGATGCCTGCGCCGGTCACGACGACCACCACCACTGCGCTACAGCAGCCCTTCCATCCGCCGCCGTCGTCGTTCAGTTCGTCTCTGCCGTATCCCAGTGAGAGTGCGGATCTACTATATGAATATTTCCCGCTGAGCATGGACGACTGGCAGGCGCCGGTGGATGCAGTGTATCGGCCGCATGTAGTGCATCACACGCACATGCCATCGGATCACAAATTCATGGCAGCTCGGAGTCGAAGTAAACGATATTTTGCAGCCGAGGATGTGTGTTGAGGCTGACACACGTCCGGTTTCATTTCCTCTTGTCTTGTCTTTTATACATACATGCGCCTGCTGATATATACGAAAACTGCTATTCTATTCAACATGGGAGGAGAAAACAATGAAATATAACGACAGCAACAAAAAAAAAAGACTACCCCACGAATTATACCCGCTTTGTGATTTACCGTCTGCATGCATTATTTGTCTGTTGCGCGGAAGCCAGTGTTGCAACAGCACGACTCAGCGATGGGAGGTTTCGCTTCATCTTCATCATTTGGACTGGTTGGTGTCTGCTGGCGTTTTGGTGCGGTGAGTGGTGGATATCTGGAGTGGGAATTGCATATCAACGATGTTATCGTTGTTTATTATTTTAATACAATACGTGTAAGGTGCACTTGCATGGAATGGAATGGGTTGGATGGGATGGATCTGGTCTGGATCTGGATCTGGAATGGAAGGATTGGTGCGGGGGCTTGTATGTACTATACGATATATATGGCAGCTATCTGAGCGATTCTTGTCTGTTTGGTTCGTGTGGTCTTTGTTTATAATTCTGCGTTCTATGAATGTCCTGCCTGGGTGGCTGCGCGACTGGTTTTATAAACATACACACATATATATACTTACATACGCACAGTATACGTCTGCGTATGCAGATGCATATGCGTCTGTCAATGAATGATTACTGACCTCTTTTCTTTCTACTGGGTTTTCGTTGGACGTTGAATGTTGAAATCAGTTCTTCTGTAGTAGTACGTAAGTCCTTGAAGTGGTCTATTGCCAGATCTGGCTTCCCTTAGTTATGCATACATTCGGACAAGAGGGCACTCTTTTTTTAACTTTTATTCCTCAGGGCATTGATCAAAATGGCAGGTCTCAACAGCGTCCGGGCTTAGCCTCCTCAAAAAAAAAAAAGACAGCCTCTCGTATATAGTCTGCCTGCTCAGCAGTTGTGAAACGCTATCTGAGCTGTTGACTTTTTTTTTCTTCTTCTTTTTTTTTGGTCCGTACTGAGGATATCCATTCAAATCAACATTTGCTTTGCGTTGGCTACAGTTTGATGGAGGCCATCGGCTCTGACCGCATCGATCATCGCGGGAAAAGCCCATCCATAATATAATTCTATCTATGCCCGGCTTAGACTCTCCCCCTCCTCCGCTTTCTGTAGGCCATACTTCTTCAACCTGGTAAAGTCGTTAGCGATATACAAGATAGATGCTAGCTGAATGATATAAAAGATGTACCTGATCGATTGGATGGCGATGAATCCAGACGTGTCCGTGGGAGCGAAATTCTCCAGCGAATCCATCGACGCCTCCTCGGCCGAATACAACTTTTCGGTGCTGCTCGACCTGCCGAGAATGTAGACGTTGCCCTTGTAGCAGCGCAGTCTGACCTCGCCGTTCACGCGCTGTTGGATTGATTAATAACAGTTTTGAAAAAAAAAAGGTTTGATATGACTTGGGAGAACTCGCCTTCTGGCTGTATACGATACTGTTCTCAAGGAATTCTCGCTCGGGACTGAAATAGCTAGAAGAGCATTAATACTGTCGTCAGATTTTCTAGCCCGCGGAATTACTTACTATCCATTGTAGAGAAGCATGGACCAATTGTGGGTCACGAATTGGTCGCGCAAGCTGCGGACCTGTGCGTCCAAAACGAGTCCTGTGAGAACAGTCAGTTTGCATGCACTTTGTGATAAGGCCAAAGCTAGTGCCTACCTTCAAGGTCGACGTGCGCAGCACGGAGGATAGTCATTGCCGGGGCTAAAAGCAAATAGTTAGCTTGATCGCATGACTGACAAAAGTTGGTAAGGGCTTCGCGACAGCCCGTCTTATCACCTGCGAGGCAAACTTACAATCGTAACAGCCGCGGCTTTTCAGCCCAATGTATCTGTTCTCGACAATGTCAATTCTGCCGATTCCGTGCGTGTAGCCAATCTTGTTTAGCTCCCGGAACAGTTCGACGGGGTCAGTGAATTCGCTATCCGGCGTGACGAGCTTGACGGGTATGCCCTTCTCAAAGTGTAATGTGATGTCGGTAGGCTCATTGGGCGCGGTCAGGGGGTCCGCTGTCATCTGCCACATATCCGCAGGAGGGGTGTGGTTGGGATCTTCCAAAACGCCTGTGTCAAGTATCTGTCAGCAATCTACCGGATGAACGATTAGCCCTGCTCAATGACCTACCCGCCTCATAGCTAGTGTGCGCAAAGTTTGCGTCTCAGCCAGGAAGTCAGTATTCAGCCTAGATCAGCCGTGTTTCTGGGGAATGAGCTACGAACCCATCGACCAAGGTTTTGCCTAGTTATATATATTAGCATGAATTTCTGGATAGCGACATTTGTATTTACCTTAGTGGAAGTGACAGGGATGTCATGCTTCGCAGCGTAGTCGAGCAGATCATTACGGCCCTGGAAGCGCGTGAAGAATTTCGGATCGCGCCATGGGGCGATGACCTTGATCGACGGCTGGATGGCATAGAATGCCAATTCAAATCTGACTTGATCGTTGCCCTTGCCTGTGCAGCCGTGGCTGACATAGTCACAACCTTCCCTCTGAGCAACACGCATCTGGGCCCTTGCGATAACCGGACGAGCCAAACTTGTTCCTATACCATGTCAACAGGTCCAGTCTCATGACGCAGCAAACCAGTCCGCACCTAACAGGTATCGACCCTCATAGATGGCATTGCATTCTAAAAAGGAAGTCAATCAATTGATCTCGAAATACAAAGCCAGTACGGGGTTTTCCTCACGGATTGCGGGGAAACACAGTTCAGTAATGAACTCCCTTCGAAGATCCTCAATCACCATCTTCTTCGCGCCAATCTTGAGGGCCTTCTGCTCAACGGCAGCCCAATCTTCCTCTTGTCCGACATTTGCGAGGAAGCAGACGACCTCGTAGCCCTCCTCTTGTACCAGTTGTTAGCCGGAGATATGACGATAAGGATGGAAGATATACCGAGAAGCCAGCGGAGGATACAGCTGGTATCGAGGCCGCCTATCAAAGTCAATTCTTAGCTCAAGATAGATGATAGTCAGGGAGATGATGATATACCAGAATACGCAAGACAGACGCGACCCTTCGTGGCCATTATGATCAATGCACTGATGAACTGAATGCAGAGAAGATTGGGGTCTGTAGGCAGATAGTGGCTTCTGAAGGTCAACCAAGTCAGAAATTAAAATTTTGTTGGGCATGACTACCGCGGGGATTATTGATTAGATAAAACCATGACTCACCCCTCTTGTATCACATGACCCTTGGCTAGCACCTGCCGTTTTTAGTTAGTCACTAATTAAGCTTATCTCTCGCTTAAAACTGCTGGACCGTGCGTTCAGTGTCACGAGTCGCGAGTCGCGACCCCTTTTAAGAAGCACCAGCAAAAAACCTAGAATAGATAGATATCTGTACATGTTGTCCCCATTGCATAATTAAATATTCAATTCAATACAATAACCATACTGGGATTACAAGCTTGTTATAGTCCAGTTCAGATGGTAAAATAAAGGACAGCCATCTTTACTGGCCAGCAGGGGGAGGAGAGGGCGATCTTTATTACTAGCTTCACATAAACAAGAACTCTAGATTCGAGTCCCATTGCATTCTTCGGGACAATATAGCATTTATAAGGGGTTGTCTTTTTATGTGCAATTGTCTCTAAGAGGCTAATGTATATATGCTCAGCCGGTCATATCTCAAATTTCTTGATTAAATTAGCTATTGATAATGGTAATTGAAATAAAGCTTGTTACCAGAAAATGAATAATGATTTCACATTATTTAATCATTTTCGCTTGATTTTTTTATAGTATAATACTAACCTATTCTCCTTCAGAGGGTTGTTCTGCTGCTTCTATTGTCGGCGTTTTTGTAAGCTTGCGATCTGACTATGAAGCCTGCAGCTCTGTGCAACAAGGTGATGCAAATCTACCGAATATGGCGGTTTTGGCTTAAACTTCTCGTTTTTTCCTTCTTCTTCAAAAATCGCGGCACTCAGCTTCAAAAAAAACACCCCTTGATCTCTTCCGCACATTTCTTTACCAACTTCTGGATCAAGATCCCAAGGCCTTGGCAGAGCTTGTTCAAAGGTACAGAGAGAAGTGCGAGTCTAGAGAAAACTTGAATTGGCACCGGCGTGAACTACAGGATATCTTTGAGTCATCTATTCCAAAAGTCCTGGAAAGATGCAGCGTACATGTCTTTATTGACGCGCTTGATGAATATGGAGACAAAGCGGCTATCAAATTAGCCCGATACTTCCAAGATCTGGTCCAGAATCTGCCTTCTACAGGCTCACAATTCAGTATGTGCATCCCATGCCGTCGTTTTCCAGTTGTGTCCTTGGATTATGAACTCGAAGTGTGTGTTGAGAACGAAAACGAGCAAGATATTGCTACTTACGTGCGAGGGCAACGCACGGAAACCAACAATTTCGAAAGCAAAATAGCGCAGACCATTATAGCTCGGGCTTCAGGTGTTTTTCAATGGACCCGTCTGGTAATAGACCGCGTCGTTGAACTCCTGCTTGAAGGAAAAGGTCCGAAAGAAATCGAAGATGAAATTCGATGTGTTCCTGAAGATCTGAACGATTTTTATCGAGAGATTATTGAGAACATACTCCAGGAAAGCGAGAAGGGAAATATCTCATTCTTTAAAGCTTTTCCAATGGGTCTGTTTTTCCATCGAGCCGCTTTCTGTGACTGAATTGCGCTTTGCTATGGTCATTGACGAGGATCGTCCATGCGACTCGCTGCGACAAGGTCTGAAAATGAATGACTATACGGACGACAATAAAGTCATGGAAAGGAGTGTAAAGACACTCAGTCGTGGTTTAGTCGAGCTCCGACCATCATTCCGTTCACGAGTCGTGCAGTTCATCCGTGAGTCGGTGAACGAATTTTTCATCAAAGAAGGCATACAAATACTTGGTCGCAAGGGGATCACAACTGACTCGGCTATTGGCGAGGCACGTCATCGTCTCTCCAGGTTATGCATCCGCTATTTAAAGATGGTGGAAATCGATCCAGCTGAAAACCTTGAGCGACTGTATATTGAGAAAGAATTTCCATTTCTGGGTTACGCTGCAACGTCATGGGTTATGCATGCGCATCTATCTCTTAGATTTTCGGCAATGGCCTTCAGAAGACCTCTTGCGACGGTGGATATACTCGTATCAAATGATCAGCAAGTATTCTCCGCATTGCCCACGAAAAGGGACTTCTCTTGTTCATGTCGTGTCAGAATATGGCTTGAACAGTCCCTTAAAGGCAATTTTAAATTGTCTTGACACCACGAATGCGGGAATTGAGATCAAAGACAGATCCGGATGGACACCACTATCATTCGCGGCAGCAAATAGGTACAATTCAGTAGTTGAGCAGCTGTTGAAGAAGGGCGCTGAGCCAGATTCTGAGGACAGTCTTGGACGAACGCCACTATCATTTGCAGCAGAAAACGGTCATGTAGCGGTAGTGAAGCTACTGCTTGAGAAAGGTGCCAACCCAGACACTAAAGATCATAATAAACGGACACCACCGTCCCTGGCAGCAAAGGAAGGGCATGAAGGAGTGGTTGAATTACTACTTAAGAAGGGTGCTAATCCAAACTCCAAGGACGCTGAAGGACGGACTGCATTATCATGGGCTGCACACCATGGAAACGACCATGTGGTCTGGCAGTTGATTGTCATAAGGGAGACCGACCCGAGCCCCAGTGATAACGACGGCCAGACGCCACTGTCACTAGCTCTAATCGAGGGACATACCACAGTTGCAATGATGTCGCTGACGAGGGACGACATACAGATCAATTCCAGGGATAAAGAGGGTATGAGTCCTTTATACTGGACAGTGCGACAAAGTAATCGAGCTACTGAAGACCTCTGGAGAGCTCGTGGCGGCACTTTCTAGATCAAAGTCTGGAGAAGCTCCGTTTTGGACCTCCCAAGAGGCTGTTCGTCTAGAATTGGCATAAGAGGGTGGCGTGTCACAATCTTGGCCTGGGCAATCCACGCGTCCAGAAAAGATAGAACCGCCAGAAAGCATAGCAGAGCAGAACGGAGAGCTGGAAGATAAAATAGCTCCTAACTCAGAACCAAAGCAGCAACAGACAAGTCACGCAAACGGGATGGAAAGTCAGATCGAGAGAAATTCACGCTTCCTGCGATTCTCATCCAGATTCACCATTCCTATTCTCGTCACTCTGACGACTACGACGACGATGATCCAAGATCCTTCTCCTCGCCTCCTCCTTCAACTTCTCGTCATCCGGCCGGACCAGTTCCACCTGCGGCATGAGCACGACGGCCAAGAAAAACGCCACCACGGCCAGACTCGCGCCGATTATGAAGACAATGCGGAACCCGCGCTGGTATGCGGGGATGAGGACTGCGCGTATTTCTGTCGCTGATTCGGCGGGAAGAGTCGAGAGGTAGGTTTGGGGACTGGTGAGGACGGTCTTGATCTCGGTGGCGGTCAGGGTCAGGTTTGTACCCCTTCCTGGGATTGCTTCTGCGACTTGTAAGGTGGAAATTGCTGAGAGTGCTAAATTGTTTCTTCAAGGAGATATGTTAGCTGTGACCGTGATGACGATGGAAAGTTCAGATGGAGCCTTACATGATTGTCCCCGACACGGCGAGACCGAGGGTTCCACCTAGATTTCGGATGAAGCTGAAAACATGCATTGTTAGTTTCTATTTATTTATTGATGACGTCTGGATGTTTACTTCCGGAAGGAGGTGACGATAGCCATATCCCGTCGTTCCACACCTGCTTGGACGGCAATCAGTGCCCTAAAAGAGATATGGTCAGCAAGAGACGCTTTTTTGCTGGATTGTCACTCACGGTTGCAGGGTATTGCCCACTCCCAGACCGGTCAAAATCCCATAGCCGATCTGCTTCTCCAGTCCCGACGACGGATCCAGCGTCGAGTACAACCCCAGTCCAACCGCCCAGATGGCCCATCCTAGCAGGATGCATTCGCGGTATCGACTGACCCAGTGGACGACGAGGCCGGAGAGAGTGCTACTCAGGGCTAGCAGAAGTCTGTCAGTGTCGAACTGAGAATATTGACCTGGTTCTGCTCACTCTGGATCAAAGTGATAGGCAGGAGCAGCGCGCCCGCTTTGACAGCAGAATAGCCGTACACCAGCTGATAGAACGTCGGAATGTAGTAGACCTGCACGAGGAAGTTCCACCCGTTGATGAACATGGTCAGACAGGCCCCGTTGACAAGGCGGGCCTTGAAAATGCGCAGCGGCACCACCGGCGACGACGTCCCCTTCCACTGCCAGAGCACAAACCCGGCCGACACGACGCATCCCACGACGAGCGTGGCGATTACATGGGTCGAATCCCACGTATACTCGCCGCCGCCCCAGGTCAGCCCCAGCAGCAGCACGGACGTGCCGCCCAGGGCCAGCAGACAGCCGACAAAGTCGATCGCCTTGAGCTTGACCCGCCAGTCACCGTCCACCTTGCGCAGGGGCATGAAGAAGAAGCAGCAGAGCGTCGTCAAGCCCGTCAGCGGCATATTGAGCCTGAAGATCCATCGCCAGGAGTTTGCTGATCGCGAGGCCAGCGCGCCCCCGATGACGGGCCCAATGCCGTTCGCCAGCGCCACCACTGAACCCAGAATGCCCTGGTACTTGCCGCGTTCGCGCAGCGGCACGACGTCGCTGACGATCATCTGCGCGACATTCATCAGGCCGCCGCCGCCGACGCCCGTGAAGGCGCGGAAGACGATGAGCTGGGTGGCAGTAGTGGCCAGGGAGGCGGCCAGCGACCCGACGAAGAAGATGGCCAGGCCGATGAAGAGGATCACCTTGCGCGACCAAATGTCGGAGAGCCGGCCGTAGAGGAGTTGGAAGCTGGTGGATGTGCTGGTCTAGACGTCTTAGCTGGTGCAAAAGAGAAAAGGGGAACATCAGTGAAATGACTAACACAAAATAACCCCCCGCAATCCAGGCCGCTTGATCAGTGGCATGCAGGGCATTGCTGATAATCGACAGACTCGCCGCGAGAGTCGTCTGATCCATCAGGGCGAGGAGGTCGACAGAAGCACAGGCGAGGAATATCTACCATCGTCAGCAGCCACCCAGCATGGATGTTAAGAATAGAAAGGCCGGCTTACTGTGATGATGACGCGTTTGGGGACGTAGTTTGTCTGCTCGTTAAAGATGTGCAGAGACTGCTTCTCAGAGGGGGTTTCATTGTGGTTGTCGTTGCCATTGGCATCGTCTGTGTTCTTGACAGCTGTTTCTGGAGACTCATGGAGGACGCCATTCTGAGCCTTTTCTGGACCGGAATCAGAGGCAGCAACAGAAATAGGGACAGAATCGGCAAAGACAGGCTGGTGGTCTGGCATGATATCCGCTTCTGAGTGTGTCAGTTTGATTACAATCTCTGCAATCCTGCAATCTCTTGCAATTATAGTGCAATCTCTCTGGCAGAAAGGGAACCAGATCCTTTGTATGAAGGACTCTTTTCCGATTACCTCAGTCTGAATGTCCCGTGCCCTACCCACGCGTTCTAGTTGAATCTCTCTTAATTAAGAATTAATGTCCAGGAACAGGGAGAAGAAAAAAGAGGGGAAAAAAAAATAAGAGCATGGAAGTGATTAGATTTGTTACTAGATGCAAGCATAGTAACCAGCTCAGCTCTAGATAGGGTACCCAGTGAGAAGAGGAAAAAAGAATGAATGCATCACATGCGTTATTCAATTACAGTATGTACTGTACGTAACCCTAAGTGAGTCAATCAGCCTGATCTACTCCACATTCAGGCCGAGGATGAATTCATGTGCCCTGAGCATGTAAACAAGATCCCGCTATCCACGGAGAACTATTGTCATGATTGGCATCATGTGGTCATCATACAGCGAGCTATGGTGCTGTTTCATGAGTGGGGATGATTGATTGATTCACAATTGATTGATGATCAGATAATAAATAGTTACAAAGTAAACTCGCACGGCCGAAGAAAAGAAGACCTACCTGCCGGACCGAGCCGGCCCGCCAGTGCATCGGGATTAGAGCTCGTAAAGTTCTTGAGGTCTAAGTAAAAAAATTATTCCTAAAATGGTAAGAGGTCACTAGGTAAGGTTTTTTAGTGTTGCTAAGTCCCTGTCGATCGGTGGAGAAAGCTGTATGAAGTTAAGAAACGAACTAACACTAAAGAAAACTTCTCAAACGTTCTCAATCACAATATCACCGGACAGGAGAGTACATGTATGTATTAACCTAGTGCCAGCTAGCTATTATTAATTTGACTGTACTGGAGTATCTGTTGCTAGTTACGTATGATAGTAGATATTCCTTTTTATTCGTTTACATTATAAAATTAATAATAATACAAGCCTGGTACGACTCACTCTGCTCGTCTTCCCGCTTGTTGAGAAGATTTTTTAAGCGCATGTAACAATTAATAATATTATTAGATATTAAATAAAAGTACGCATAATAATAATATCTTTATTACCGGCGACCAGCCGCTTATTATATACTATCCACTATTGAATACATGGAGGACAGGCAGCCACCTAGCTGGAGTCGGGGTGTAATAGATGGATCGCTTGTTCAAATTCTTCAACATAATAGTAATAACAATAATCCTTGCTGATGCAGTTTTTTCTTCATTGGTCTACAAAATAATATTATAATTCCTAGACCAGTACTATCATTGGATTATAAGGATTATATGGGGGGAATCTGTATAGCTAGAACTATAGAAGCTATGGCGAGAGCTGCGTTATACCTCAAGAACTCCAAATGGTCTGCATGACAGTGAGTAGGTACCTAGGTTAAACCCAGATAGTAAGAAAACTATAATATAAACCGGTATCAGGTCCACTCGGAAAGGGTATAAAAGACATATATGGTAAGAAGGGCCCTAAGCATAGGCACACAGTACATGATCTATTGGTAACCCCAGGTGTTTTCTCCTCGAGCCGGTGAGCAGAGCAGGTATTCAAGGCTTGTTTGGTACTCTGTATCAAATATTCAATGTAGATTCTGTCTCAATTGTATAGGTCTAGAGTACAGTCAATTATAAGAGTCAGCCATTGGGCAATCGTTCATGAATATATCTATAGAATCATCATGAATATTTGTTTGCTCATTATCAACCCATTCGTCAGACGTACTTTTACCTAGGTATACTCTGTACTATCAGGAATCGAGTAGTGTTCAGCCCATCAGTACAGAATTACGGCGAATTTTGTTATTTGCTGACCCAGTCCCCCGAGATACTTCTGTTCTGCAGTGTAAACTTTATCTAGACCGAGAAATTGTGGCTAGCGCAGACCTAGCTGATGACCTGCATTCTGGGTGGAGCTTCATGAAACCCCCCTGTGTTGATTTTTGTTGATTTGTTGTTTTCGTAGAGGTGAATTTCATACCATCTGGCCTGGTCAGACATTGTTAGCTGTCAAATCCCGAATCCCTGGCTGCCACTCCTCGTCCTCTCTTTTTAGTAGCTCGTTATTCCACGTCTTGTCCTGCTTTTGTAACATTGATGTGATATTTTGTACGTAATACGAGTGGGGAGGGAAGCAACCGGAATTATCCTCGATTTCAGCAATGTGCAGTAAGGAGGTAATATAATACTAGGTATATCTTGTTCATCCATCAGTCAGATAGACAGTCAGTCAGTTAGTCAGTCAGTCAATCAATCAGTCAGGTTTGTTTATTGTATGTACTACTTCTGACAGCATTATGCTTGGAAGGATATTGTCTTCGATCCAGTGCCAACTCGCACCGAAACAGACGCAGACACAGACAAAGACACAACCGGATGGAAACCATCTCAATGTATATACCGGACCAGACTCCGTCAAGAAATACTTTGACCCCGACTGTCAACCACCGCTCCCTCTGGTCGAGATCCCCAGACATCTGAACCCGTTCTACGACGATGGCGTCCGTATCTACGCCAAGATGATGAGCATGCATCCCGCCAACAACGTCAAGTCTTTGCCGGGTACGTATATACTATATCCATCCGGACGTATACTGACGTATACTATCTTCCTGCTGACGCAGCGTTGAACATGCTGCAATCGAGCGTGTCGCCCTCGACAAAGACTATCGTCGAGTACAGCTCCGGCTCGACCGTCATCTCCATGGCCATGATCGCCCGCATCTTCCACGGCATCACTGACGTGCGGGCGTACCTGAGCAACAAGACGAGCGCCGCCAAGTTGCGCCTGATGCAGTTCTTCGGCCTCGACCTGACGCTCTTTGGCGGACCGTCGCAGCCACAGCCTCTGGACGCACGAGGCGGCATCCAGAACGCCCGTCTGCAGGCCCAGACTGACGACAGCATCATCAACCCGAACCAGTATGAGAACGATCTCAACTGGCAGGCCCATGTCCGGTGGACAGGCCCGCAGATCTTCAAGCAGCTTCCTCAGATCAACGTCATCTGTGCGGGAATGGGCACGTCCGGGACGATGACGGGGCTGGGAACGTACTTCAAGCAGACAAAGCCGTCCGTCTATCGACTAGGCGTGTGCACCGCTGCTGGCGATCGAGTGCCTGGTCCGCGATCCTACGCTTTGCTGCAGCCAGTCGAGTTCCCCTGGCGGGCGGCCGTCGACACGATCGAAGAGGTGGGATCGTACGACTCGTTCAGTCTGTCGCTGGAGCTGTGTCGCGCCGGGCTGATCTGTGGGCCGTCGTCGGGGTTCAATCTGCAGGGACTGTGCCAGATGCTAGAAAAGCGCCGGCAGAGTGGCTCGCTGGGTGATCTGGCGGGCCCAGATGGACTGATTCACTGCGTGTTTCTGTGCTGCGATTTGCCATACCAGTATATCGACGAGTATTTTCACAAGCTGGGGGCGGAGAAGTTCCATCCCATTCGCAATGAGGTAAGAGCCATTACTGTAGTGTATAATTTTTACTGTACTCCAAAGTCTCTCCCTGACCTTTGTTTATGGCTAACATCCCCAGCGTCTGGCCCAAGTCGATCTGTACCGGTACGACGACAGCTGGGAGCAGAACCCCGTCGACGTGCTGGACCAGTTCTACGAATCATCCTCGTATCCAGCAATCAAGGCCAACTGCTCCGTCATCGATCTCCGCCAACCGGCTGACTTCGAGACATGGCATCTGCCCGGTGCGGTGAATATTCCCATCAACAGTCTCGACGCCCGGACCCCGTCTCCGTTCTCCGACGCAGCCGTGCTGGAGGCCCAATGGCGGGAACTCGATGCCCTCTTCGCACCGGAGTCTAGTGCTCTGTCGGCCCTCACCGGCCGCAAGGTCATGCTGGTCTGCTACGGCAGAGACACGGCGCGGGTGGCCACTAGCGTGCTGCGAGCGCGGGAGATCGAGGCATACAGTGTGCGAGGCGGATATCAAGCGATCGCCCAGATGGATCTGCTGCAAAACAGTCAGAAGTCGAACCATGTCCTGACTCCTCCGCCGTCTCGCGAGAACGAGAAATCTACTACCCAATCGATCGTCACTGTTGAGCTGAATTAGACGGATGACGATCGAGATCGGTGCAGCGGTTGTGTTAGGGTTAGGGCTAGGACGGATGATGAGGCAGGAGGAAAAATACATATGATAGCCGTTCGATCATACATGTAGTGTAATTAGCATTGATAGCTATTAAGATGGTGTATCAGAATGACATACGTAACCCAGAAGCTAGTCCAGTTAGTCAAGTTACTGAAGTTTCTTAGATATAGTTAGTTGGGTCCACTCTTCTAACAATCACGCGCAAATATGCTCAAACAAGCGATCTTCACAAACAGCCGGCTCCACTTATTAAATAATATTAAATAATAATATTCTCCAAACCCTGGTGGAACTAGGACCAACCATGCATGGCAGCTGCCATGTGGAGAGAATTAAATTCCCTGAGAACCTGATATTAATAGTATTAGTACCAGTGTAGGGTTAGTTCCCAAAACTTGCTCAATTGTGCTCTGCTTGGCAATATTACATACATAGTTACATGAAACACTGTTTAGATTGCTATACCCCATGTTGTTATTTTTCCTGAAGGGGGCGAATCATATCAGATCAATCAATAAATCAATCATCACACTGATTGAAGTTCCTTGTTGTAGTGGAACGTGTCAGGCATACTCATACGCACGCATATAACCCTGTCTCTATCTGTCTCTCTCTTTGGAGTTTCGACGGCCAGAAGGAAAGCGAATCACGTCAATATTAATATAATAGCTATGGCAGATTAATTGCATACGTTGTATAGAATACACGTACCATTCTTACAGAATTTAATATCCAGATAGCGAATAATAGATACCTGATCAACACTCGCCTAGACTCGACTGTAGACTCTAGAAGTCTAGACGCGAGAGCCAACGATCTGCGTGTCAGTGTAATGTCTGTTATGATGAATTTTTTTGCTGTTTTGTTCTTCAATAAACTCTCTGCTCGCATTGGCAGACTGTTATTAATTGTCAATTAATTACTGGCAGTTGACATTCATGGTTAGGGTTGGAATTTTTACTTTTCCTTTTTGTTCTTCATCTACGTCGGTGAATACCGATGCGTACATTTTATCCTCGCCATGCAATAATCACTTATACTACTCCTTTGAACATTCCATTCTCTTGAATTCTCTTCCCATATCTATATATCTACTCTCTAGAAAAGATCACACGACAAACAACTCAATATACGATAAACAAACATGGACATGTCAACCTCGTCCGTCCCCTGGCTCGACCAGCCCGTCATGCTGCATTCGTCTCGAGCAGACAGCTGCACGCTGACCCCGGCGCAGTGTGCCTATCGTCGTGGACACTGGAGATATTGGTTTGTCACAGTGGACTCTCCTGGTCTGCGTAGGAGCTGACGATTTCATTTCTAGGTATCAAGCTGATCATGTGTATGGCCTGGAGACGATCTACTTCATGTGCGCCACCATTGGAATCTTCGTCGTTGCACACTTGTTTTCGACGTATGCGCCGCGCAGGTTGTCCAGGAATAAAATCAGCAACAACATCAGAGCGGTTCTGCGGTATCTGTCCTATCGAGGTTTATCCTGGTCGCCTGGAATCGGCGTGAGCCTGCTCATTCTGGCAGGGACGGTGTTCTTTTTCGGTTTGTTGTTCTCAGATGATAGATCGTATATAGATGATAATACAGTAAATATCCGACGACTGACAACTGACGACAGCCATGACCCTCGGTCCTAAGCCCTACTACTGGCCCAACACGAAGACTGTTAATTTCGGAAGTAGCCCTCCAATTGCCACGAGATCTGGGTGGATGGCATTGGGCTTGCTGCCTTTTGTACTGTTCGTGTCTTGCATTCCGTTGAACAGGATATGAATTGACTATTTGGGAATATATAGGGCTCTATCCACCAAGGCCAACCTGATCTCAGCAGTAACGGGCATCTCTTACGAAAAACTTCAAGTGCGTTCCATCATTCAGTATATCCTTGTAACCTGAGAGTCATACTGATATATGGCAACAGATCTTCCACCACTGGACTAGCTACGCCATGTTCGTGCTGGCATTGGTCCACACGTTCCCCTTCATCGTCTACCACATCAGCAAGGGCGACATGGTGACCCAGTGGCAGACCCAGGTCACCTACTGGACTGGTGTCGTAACCATAATCTCCCAGGCCTATCTGACTTTTATGTCCTTGCCTTGCATTCGGTGGGTCCTTTTTTTTTTCTGTTATGCTAGAATAACGACAGCTGACGCTGATGATGACGGCGTAGAAACCGCTATTACGAATTCTTCAAGGCGACTCACATTCTCGCGGCCATCGTCTTCGTCGTCTTTTTCTTCCTCCATTGCGATTTTCGACTATCCTCCTGGTATGCACTTGTTGACCTGTCTCATTAATTAAAATCTCCGTTTCTATTTTCTATTTATTTTTTTTCTTTTCCTCTGCTAATAGCAACTGGCAGGGACTACTTCATCGCCACCGGCACCATCTACTTCTTCTGTCTTCTCTACTCCCTGATCCGGACCTATCTCTTTCATGGCCTTCACACCGCCACTCTCACTCTCCTCCCCTGCGGACTTCTCGAAATCCGTATCCCGACGGTGATCTCCTGGACACCTGGCCAGCACGTCTTCATTCGATTCTTGACACTGGGCATCCATAGTCTAACGGCCCATCCCTTCACCATCGCGTCCGCGGCCCAGGAGACGGAGAAATGCGGCCATCCCTCTGAGATGACCTTCCACGTCAAGCCTCAGGGCGGGCTCACCGCAAGGCTTGCCAAACTGGCTGAAAACCACCCCAATGTCAGGGTCCGCGTCCTCCTGGACGGGCCCTACGGTGGCGTCAATACCGACATGCTGGCAAGACTCGACACCCTGCTCGTTATTGCCGGTGGCTCTGGAGCGGGATTCTCACTTGGAGTTGTCGAGGACTCATTGAGACGGTATTATCAGAAAGAGAACACCAGATCCCATCGTCAACGGATTCAAATCGTCTACGCTACTCGCCAGCAGGCTGTCGCAGAATGGTACGCCGAGGCAATCGAGTCGTTGTTATCATCCTGTGGCAGCTCCTCATCAAAAGAAGACGAAGAAAAAGACCGCCTCTCGGTATCTATTCATATCACCTCTAACGAACCTCAATCTCAATCACTATCAGATTCTAGTGCTGTTGCTGGTGCTGGGAACGACGCTGAAAAGAACATCACCACCACGAAGCCAGCATCCACCACTGAAAATAGGACGACAATCCATATCCACAAAGCTGAAGGACGACCAGACCTGAAAGCGATTATTTCGTCGTCTTCGTCCTCATCTACTGCCAACACCAATGACGACGATATCAGGCGAGGAAGCAGAAGTATCGGCATCGTCGTCTGCGGCCCCACGTCCATGATCCAGGATGTCCGTAATGCTGTTGCGAAGGAGCAGTTACGGGTGTTGAGAGAGAAGAATCAAGAGATGGAGGTTTATCTTCATGCAGAGCACTTTTCGTGAGTATTCGGTCTCACTTCTGATCATTTTTTTTATCCTTGTGGCGAGGAGATGACGCGACTAATGGAATCTATCTCTAGATGGTGAAATGACGACCAAAATAATCTATACATTCACGAATATCATCGATTGTCACATAGCAGGTATAAAAGGGAGAGGGAATAGGAAGTGTTGGTTAGGGAGGTAGGAAGCTAAAAAATAAAGACATGAAGGCAGGATGATATAAGCTCGTAGTATACTTATATCACCTGAAAGGGGCAAAAAAAAAAAAGCATCGCCACCCAGTTAGGTACAGTGCAGTACAGAAGACAGAAATTATAGTGATGTTTCCTCTCTTTCCACACTATCTTCATTTCTATCTCTATCTCTATCTCTATCTCTATTTATCACTCGACGATCCATCCCAGCCCATCTCAGCCATACAGCCTTACTTGACCTATTCGTCCAAAAGACAAAGAGAAAACGGTGAACTATACCAATTACCTAGTGTATAAATGATGTCCTGATCTCCTTTAGCGCAACCTCTAGTCCTGTTGATTGAATAGATTGGCAGGAATGGCAGGTATGTGGGTGGTAGTCTTCATGGTAGTGTAAAAGTCAACCCAGATGCGATTCTCTTATCGTCGGAAGACACGGTTTGTTTTTTTTTCTTTTCTTTTCAGTCTATTTCAATTACATTGATTGACTTTGTGAAGAATATGAGAATAATACATTATGTGAGATAATTTCTGGTCGGGTAGATAGAAGCAAGAAGAATTCGTCCCATTTGCAAAGCCTAGGATCACTCCTTCTTGTTACCACTTCCTTCTGCCGCCTGTCGCTCTTCTTTTGCTTCAGCCTTTTTCTTCTCTGCTTCCTCTTTCCTTTTCTTCCTCTCTTCCCTGTCTTTCTTCACCGCGAGGCCAGAGCTGTAGAGCTGCTTAATAGTCTTCTGGTCCGTCAACGCCTCGTTGATCCTTCTTATATTCTCGTGACTCATGGTCGTACAGCTTCGGCGAGGTAGGGTTGAAAAGACTTAATTCTACTCAATAGGCATGAGACCAGGTATGTAACACAGCATGTTGGAGACAATACGAACGACTTTTAAAGACTGTGAATCAGCCCAGCAAGTAACGAAACCGGTTCTGTTCGGGCAGAACACCGGCCGTCTCGAGACGTGAGTGGAAGAGAGCCAGGCAATACTGTGAATAGGTCAGAGGTGTTCAAAAGAATTTAACAGAAGAGTATACAGCCGACGAGAATTGAAGGAATCATACACTATCATCCGAGACTAAGGTGCCGGTAGGCAGAAATAAATGGACAATAGTCACTTAATCCCCCATCTGGAGAGCAGTGAGAATAATCTTCCCAGGCACAGACTTCCAGAGACCTGGAAATCTATTGTCCAGGTCGAGAGATGTTGTTTGTGCGCGGGTTCCATGATATGGCCAGCAGAGGTACGTTGATAATGGAGAATACCGCTCATCAAACGGCGTTATCCGTACAATTAGGCCACTTGCACTGTACTCAGGAACAAGCACAGCCGTGGATTGCAAGGCTTGGAAGAGTCCAGTCCTAGGACCAACAACCAACCCTGCAAGAAGGTCAACTCCCATTGCGAGAGCAACTGTCGAGCAGTGGCATAGATTCCACTTCTGTCCTCTGCATAATCAGGAGATTCAGCCATGGTCGAAGCAAGATGACCTGGCTTGAACCTATGAGATATATGTACTCCAGTAGACATGTATCTATACAGGTGTGACTAAGCAAAAGTATACCAACCATACCAAAAAGGGGAATAAACGTGACCTGCTCAGCACGTACCTACCTAGGTATGTACATGTCGTGTCTCCCAGCTGCTTTAGGCAGGAGCAAGTTCGTTCTTTCCTTTTCAAGTGTTCATCTTCCTTCCCTTCTCTTTCGTGTTGGAATAAAACAAGGATGACGGCATCAGCGTCCCTCCCCCTTCTCCACGGGAGCATCACCCTATCCAACGCCCTCCGGAAAGACGACAACATCCTCCTCGAACTATCCTATCCTGCAAGACGGCTGGATTTTTATCTACATCTCTACCAACGCCGCAGCATCATCGAAGCCATCGTGGCGCATCATCTCCGCCTGCCGAAAGAGGCCTGCAGAACCGCAGAGGTGAACGAGTGGATCCACGGCAGTTTCAACGTCTGCGTACCGATCTACATCTTGGGTGGACGCCCTGCCAGAAAAGTGATTGTCAGATTCCCCCTACCGTATAAGCTGGGCGAGTCGCTTTATCCAGGGAATGCAGAAGAGAAACTCCGCTGTGAGCTGGCGACGTATATTTGGATCCAAAGCAACTGCCCGACGGTTCCAATACCCCGGCTTTGGGGGTTTGGGTTTCCTGGATGTCACAGTGTATGTTGGCTCTAGCTTCAGGGGTCCTCTTTCTGTCTGTCTAATTCTACTGGCATAGTTCACGGCGCTGGAAAACGCCCCCTTCCTTGCACGACTTCAGTGGTATTTGCGGAGAATAGCATCATGGATCTTCGGATCGCCACTTTCTTCTCCATATGTCGGCCACAAACATGGCCATTTGCTCGAGAACAACGGATATATGATCATCGACTACGTCGACGAGGGCGAAATGCTCTCGCAATCATGGGAGACACACCGACACGATCAGGCCCGGCGAGCGAATCTGTTTCGCGACCTATCTCGAATCATGCTTTCGCTCGCGCAGATCCCCCTCCCGCGAATCGCGTCCTGGACAATCGATAATGATGGCATCCTGAGCCTGACCAACCGCCCCTTGAGCCTGACGCTCCATGAGGTGGAGAACGAGTGTATCCCGACCAATATTCCCAGGACCCTCACATACCCAGCCACAGAGGCATATTACCTCGATCTTCTGGCCTGTCACGACAGCATCATCAGGCACCGACCTAACGCCATCCACGACAAGGACGACGGCGAGGCACAGCTGTCGGCGCTGACGATGATGAAAGCCGTGCTCCGCCACTACACTAGCCGTGATCTCCGTTACGGGCCGTTCGTCCTCGCCCTGACAGACCTTCACCAGAGCAATATCTTTGTTGATAAGGATTGGAACATAACTAGGCTGATCGACCTCGAGTGGGCATGCGCTCTCCCGGTCGAGATGGTGCATCCACCGTATTGGTTGACCAGCCAGGGCATCGACACCCTGGAGGGCGCGGAGCTCGAGGAATATACCCGCGTGCGCGAGGAGTTTATGGAAATCTTTGAACGGGAAGAGAGGGCATTTGCCAAAATCAACTCTACTAATACTACCCCTACTCCATTGACGGATACGATGCGTCGAGGCTGGCAAGCCGGCAATTTCTGGTACTTTTCCGCCCTGAACAGCCCGCGGGGGCTATACAATCTCTTCTTCGACAAGATTCAGCCATCCTTTACAGAAGACGGTGGGAAAGCCTTTACCGACTTTGAGGAGGTCGTCGCGCCGTACTGGTCAGCGGACGCGTACAGGCTCATCGAGGCAAAGATCAAGGAGGCGGAGGTGTATGGCGATAAGCTGCGGGCACTGTTTGCGAAGAGTGAGAGTAAGACGAGCGAAGGGCTGGCTGAAGGAGATGGATGGAAGTAATCAAGGGAACAATGTGGACGTGAATGTGGATGTGGTACCACTGGTAACAGCCTCGAAGCAGCAGGAAGGGATGAGGGAGGATCCCGTCATATGAGGACAGATAATCAGGTTGAGATTGACACTGCTTGAATAGCCATTTTTTTTATCTGAAACGAATCTGCTTTACCCTTCGTCCTTTGCTTACAGGCTCCATATCGAATGAAGGAGGACACCACGTCGTTGCCAGAACACAGCACCACTCCAGTTTGACCTGTAAGTACAGCAGCAAGGCTGGAATTTGCAGCTGTCAGTCAGTCAGTAGTCAGTCAGTTAGCTAGCTAGTTAGCTAGCTAGTTCCTTTGGTTGGGTTGAGTGACCACTGACTGAGCATCCTAGAAGGAGGGAATAAATCCGCCCCTCCTCCCACTGATTGATGCAGGCTGAATCCTATATATACATATATATATATATACTAATTATCGATCCTGATAGAAAAGAAGGGAAAAGACTACCAAGGTAGTCCCATCTACCCTGATTTGCCCCAGTTACAGTACTGACGCAAATGTCCGCCACCAGCCCGTTTTATTTTAAGAGAGATGATTTTCTCCAAGTATGAAATTATATTACAATGGTATCAATGAATTATGTTTTTATATATATACTTTTTTATTCATATGTAGAACTTTTTATATCTTCTAAGAGCTATATATATGATAAATTCTAGATCTATTTTGAGGTAATTCCAAATGATAAATTTCTTGAAAAAAGAATAATTTCTATTAAAAAATATATAAATATAAAGAATTAAGAATTCCAATATATTTATATATATAAAATTCTTTCTTTTTTCTATTACCATGAACCGTAAAATAAAATTTTCATCCTAGATATATTGCAATAAAGTGCTCGCTTACGATGGATTTTTTTTACAAGTAGATTACTGTACTTACCCACGGAGTATTCATATGCAGGTTTATCTAAGTAATTTTCTATCTATCTATCTATATAATTAAGAAAAATCTATTCTGAGATCTACCCTGTTGTCAACAGAAACGAGAGGATGACTGAGTTTGCAAAAGGCTTAGAACCAGAACTCCTAGTTATTATAATATGAGAAAACAGTGATGATTGGAAAAGATGAAGAAAAATGAGAAAAAAAAAAAACAGGCTGATTTTTTTTATGGCCAAAAAAAAACCAACATGACCGATCAGCTTCCATCTCCTTTCCTTTGTCTCGGGGTATTTTGCTTGATTCAGGGATGAGAGATAGGACTTCCACCTAGGACTCCTAGGCACTGACACTTACCTATGTCTATGCTGCCAGCCTGCGCAAATATAGATATGCGTGATATGCATCAAGATTTCCAGCAGAAAACGTCCATGAGGAGCTGAGTATCCATTCCCTTCGACTGTGTCAGTTTATACCTTTCCCTCTTTTATCTTGTCTAGGAAAATAAGCACCCAGTTCTACTTATACTGCGCCATATCGCACTGTATCGTAAGGAACTATTACATTCCATCTAGTCCACTATATATGCATAACTACACAGACAGACATAAAACATATAAAGGGAGTCAATTGCTAAAAGTACACAATTGGGAAGAAAGGTTGTTTCGTTCAGGTCAGTCAGCCAGCCAGACAGCCAGTCAGCGCCATTCCTGTCAGCGACGTAGAACGCAGATCACAGCTGCCAGTCAGCCACTGACTCCTCCTACAACGCCGTCCTCAACCTCCGACCCAACTTCTCCATCTCTCCGATGATGCCACCGCCCGCCAGACTCCATTTCTCGCCCACCCATTCCTCCGTCACCTTCTCGCGCAGGATGCCGCTGCGCGCGAAATACTCCATGAAGCCGCGGGCCTCGTCGCGGTTCAGACCGCCCAGGGTCTGCAGCTCCAGGGCCTTCTCCCTCGGCGACTGCGGTTTTGAGACTGCCGAGTCGAACAGGTTCAGAACGCGCTCGTCGACCTTGGCGTAAGGGTCAGGACGAGGGAAGTCTGGAGACGAAGGGTCCACGCCGCGCTGGCGCGCTGCGAGCTGCTTCAGGACGACCTCGAAGGTGTAGACTGTCGGGTTGTTGGAGGCCGTTGTCGAGTACAGAAGGATACCGCCGTTCGGCAGCGTTGGCTTCGCTCCGCCGGGCTGGAGCAGAGACAGGAAGTGCTTCACGAAGACGAGGTCGTGCGCGTGGATGGGCTCGAAGTCAGCGCTGCGGTACTTCGAGTCCATCATCCAGTGGGCCAGGCCGTCCACAGTGACGACCATCGGAGGTCGCGGCTTGAATTCCTTCTCGTTCACTTTCGCCTCGGTGGCCGTCAGTTCCGACCACAACGCCTGGAACACCGGCCACGCGATGGACGCGTCTTGAACGCCCAGCCGGGCGAGCTCCTCCAGATTCATGTTCGGACGGACGAACGCCTTCAAAGCCGGGTGCTCCTGGGAGATGTGCAGTTCCGAGAGAACCTCCTTATTGGCAAGGGCCGTCCGCAACAGCAACGCAGACGTCGCGTCCTTCTGCACATACTGGGTTGGCTTCGAATCAGGGAGCGGCGCATAAGCAGTGTGAGCGATCACCAGGTCTTGGGCTGCACACGAGTCAGCAAACCTAAAATATTGAAAATCCTGTAGAACTGACCTTCCGGCACAGTAAAGACGACCCATTTCTTCAAAAAGCCCATCGCCATCGCTTGCAGCAGATGGACACTCTTCCCTGTGCCTCTCATTCCGGTAATGATCTTCTTGACGACGATGCCCTTCTCCGGGCCATCGCTGATCCGCTCGAACAACCTCCCCATCTCCAACGTCTCCCGCCGCAAGACAGTCCCCGGCCGGCGGAATATGGACCAGCCTTGGGTGGGCTTGAACGCCTGCACCGCTCGCAATTGATCAAGCATCGCCACGGGGAGTCCCACGACAGAGCCGCGGAGTCGAGAATCGACCATCGTCTCCACCGACAGGTCCTGCATGCCCGGCACCTCGAGGGCGTTGGCGTTGCTGAGGACGATCCGTTTCCGCAGAGCCTTGCGCTCGCCGACAGCCGGGGGTTTGGGTTTCTCAATGACCTTCTTCTTCTTCATGCGCGCAGACTTGGCCTGACGGTACTTGGGAGGCCCTTCCATGCTGTTCGATTTCTTCTTCATCGGATTCGCATATCGGGCGGCGGACGTGTGGAAGGCCGCCGTTGCGGAGGGCAGACATGACGGCGGACGAGGCAGCAGAGCTCGGGGCGTCTGACGGAGCCCCGAGAGGCAGCCCCAGCAGAAGTGAGAGACCATCGTGCTGGAGCCAGCAGAGATGGTCAATGGGAGCTGCGCGGTGTCTGCAGAAGTAATTGACTGACCAGACGAGTGTAGGAGATCGGACAAGCAAAAGATTCCTGTCGCAGCCCGAAGCGGGAAAGCGGCGTTGCCGGCTTTAGCGCCCTGACCGCCCGCTTAAGGCGGCTCTGCAAAATTATCCATCGAGATTTTTCTAGATAAGCTTTATCGTGAAAAATAATTCATGCAACAAAACAAAATATTACAAGCAGCCATGTCTTCGACAGAGACGGCAGACGCTGCTCCGGCAGGGTCTACGACAAAACCCAAGCCAGAAAGACTGTAAGTTGGCACTCAATCGATCCAATTAAATAGCAACAAGTCTAACAATTTCAGCCCGATCACCGTATCGAAACCAACACCCTACACCTTCGACCTCGGCCATCTCCTCGCACAAGACCCAAATCCGCTGGTGATCCCTCCATCCGAACCTCTCAATGACGTCCTCAAAGCGACCGCACGTGACGGCGCCCAGGTCCTCCTCAACCAGCTCCTGACGACATGTCCGATCACATCGTCTGCCAAAGACGGCGTGCTGCTGACGCTGCCGCCTCCCAACATCCTCCTTCCGCGCTTCAAGCCGCTGCCAACGCCCAAACCGCCGACGAAATGGGAGCTCTTCGCCCGCAAGAAGGGCATCGGCAAGTACAGCAACAAGCCCGGCGCGGCACTGGCCGACAAGGAGCGCCGCAAGAAGCTCGTGTACGACGAGGAGAAGGGCGAGTGGGTGCCGCGGTGGGGGTACAAGGGCAAGAACAAGGCTCTTGAGGACGCGCCCGTGGTGGAGGTCCCCGAGAAGGAGTGGAAGAATGAGAGTGAGGGGAAGAATATCCGCACAATGTCACGGCAGGAGCGCAAGGAGCGGATACGCAGGAATGAGCGGAAGATGCGCGCGAATGAGCGGAGAGCGAGGAAGGCTGGCGGGGGGTGAAATGATGATAGAGTTGACAAAAAAAAAAACAAAAGTGCATTCAGTGTTTGGAAGGCAATGGCTCAAAAAAAGTGTCTATTACCATGGATTCGATTCATTATGGCGTCTGTCCTGGAGTTATGGTGGTCTGCTGTATATAATACGATCCCGGCCATGTTCAAATCTGCATACGCTGATTTCGTTGCGGCGAATGGATTAAGAAAAGTTTCTTCCTGCTGTTACTTTTGAACTTATCTTTGCGTTAATCAGGATGAAAAAGAATATACTACAGCGGCAGGCATGAGGAGTTGGTATTAGCACACTGTCTCCCTGACAGTGACAGAAGAAAATTAGCGAATAAAAGAAGCAGCAAGTCAGGGTGTCTGACGCCAAACTCCGAAGAAGCAAGAGAAGAGGCGAGAGGGGAAAGAAATGAAGTCCCACACGATATGTACAGTAAAGGTCACAAGTCAAAAGGTATCTGATGCAATTACTCGTCCTTATCTTTCTTCCAAAACCCAAACCAGCCTCCCGCACCACTACCTTCACGCTCCCTCCGGCGCTGCTCCCGCGCTCGCTGTTTGTCCTCCTTGTACTCCTCCCATGACGGAGGCGCACCCTCCGAGCCTTCTTGGAGGCGCTTCTTCTGAGACTGTAACTTCAGCAGCGAGCTGAGCGGAGTCGCCTTCTCCGTGGGGGATTTCGACGGTGGTGGTGCCGGTGTGACTGCTTCCTCGCCTCCGATGCTGTAACACAGCGTGCGGAATGACAATTCCACAGCGTGCTCCACCGGTTCGTCAAAGACATACGGGAGCAATGGCACGACAGCTAAACCCAGCTGCACTCACGTCAGCAAACGATCCAGTACAGTCGTCAGATAGGTGACCTACTCCAATCGGGACCCAGGTCCGAACAAGGGAGATTTTGGCCTTCTTCAAGGCGCGCCCCGAGTATTTCACCACAGAGTGGATTGTCAGCGCCGGCAGGGCCATACTGGCGATGCTCTGAAAAACCGCGCGCTTCGCCATGACCATGCGGTAGTCCTCTATCAACGGAATGCGCGTCGTTGGCCACGGGACGAGCGGCTCGTTCTCACCATCCCCGGCCGACTTCGAGCGATTCGAAGTCAAAGGGCCGGCGATGTTCCCCGTCGCCATGCCGCGGACAATCTGCTGCGCTCCCAAGTCGGTCGCGTCGCGGTACGCCTCGCCCGGCGGAATCAGCGCGCGACGGTTGCGCAGGTACGCCTTGTAACCCTCATGGGCGACATCGCCGAGAATGTACGTCCAGGAGATGGTATACGCGCTGCGGACGAGCAAGGGATGCGCCACGGGGCGAAAGGACTCGCCGATGTCAGACGTGTAGGCGACATAGCGATGCGCAGACAGCAGGAGCGTCCGGATACGGTTTGCATAGCCTGCATATCGGTATGTGGTCTCAGTGGTGTCCACAGAGCTGTTTTGATCAGCGATGTCAGGTTAACTGGAGTCAAATGGATGACAATGTGTTATCCGATTCAGATGTCCAGAGCTTGCGGGGTTGAAGCGCGGAGGAAGCGCCGATCAGTAGCACGGCGAGAGAAACGGGAGAACCCCAAAACAGAACAACAAGGGCACGCACTATGGGGAATACAGCTCATCATAGTACTCGTCTTCGCGGTCGACCAGCTGCTGCAGCTGACGAGGGAGCCTCTGCTTGCTGACGTCGGGAGACTCGTCGCGGAGGGGCGCGACCCCGTCGTCGTCCTTCTTGTTACTTTTTCCCCAGATCATCGCGGAAATGCGGAGAAGAGGGATATATAACGGAATTGAACAGTACTGTACGTCTTCACCGGCTGAAGCGTGTTGAATGGAATAAAACTGTAGGAAGCTAGCGTGCTTGAACTTTGAAAGTGTGACCTAAGTTCGGTAGACGAGGGTAAATCACGGTTCCAGGTTAAATAATGCTTCCCCAGGCAGCTAGCTGTCCGCACGCGGCATCCGAGGAAAACTGCACGGGATTACGGAGGCATAACCTGGGGCAGGTGATACATGCTGATGACCTGATCCCAATTCATCGTGTTGCAGGTCTTCATAGGCAACTTTTGGTATGTCTATGGAGATGATGAAAGGGGCTCCTCCATCTGTCGACTGATGGCATTGCAGTCTACCTGATCGTTCTCATTTTCTCATTGATGCGCTGTATAGCTCGTTGTTGTCGATGACCTCATGTCGGGAATTCCTCGGCAATCCCCGGGTTGATGGCTTAGTCATCATAACGTGATATCTTCCTTCGCTCTTGCCACTTTCGGACTAGCCTGCCAAGGCCTCATCCTGCGAAGCCGCAGCTTCATATTCATCGTGGTCCGAGATTCAGTAACGTCTTCCAGCCCTTGTGTCCTGCCCAGTCCTTTGTCAACTCTCCTTTCCAAGTCTCAACCGACACATTCCATCAAAATGGTTGTCTACTACCAGGTTGCTGGCCGCAAGGTCGGCTCTCACGTCGTACGTCATCCGCAGAATCCTCTCTTTCCTTCATCATCCAGCCAACAGATAGCCATTTTCTGCAAGCATTGATCTGAACTAACGTGCTCCGCGTACTCCTGCAGCTCGCCATGGCCACCCTCGGTACTCTCTTCGCCGGGTCCTGGCTCGGCCTGCGTGGTGGAGAGAAGAAGAAGGAGCAGGGTCCTCCGATCAACGCCTCCTCCAAGGAAGAGGAGCAGTTCATCCAGTGCGTGCCCCGCGCCCACATATGTGGGGTGATACGTATAGTTGTGTAATCTTAATGCTAACCACTGTCTACACGTACAGGGACTTCTTGAAGAATGTCGACGCGGATGAGAAGAAGGCTAAACACTAAACCATCACGAGAGTGCAATGTATATGCAGCACCATTGTCTCTGCAACCATGATTGTCGCCTTCGATTGCGTGTTTACATACAGTTGTTGCTGCGTGACATGACGGAGAATTGGATGAATGAGCCTGTGGTGGCATTGCTCGTCGACAGCGAACTTGACGGGACCTAGTACAGTGGCTTCCCGAGGGAATCGCTGGGTCAGTGTTAAGATGGACTGTACATATAGAGGAATAACTATAGACGAATCGTTTGACGTTGTCATCTTGCAGCTAGAACATACATTCGCCATTTCATACGTCTGATCCAGGACTACCGGGTACGGCTGCACAACAAAGCAGCTAACGAATTGTTTGGAGACTTGGAGAGCGCGAAAGAGCCTCCCTTGCACAAGTTACATGGTAAACCTTAATTCTTGGTGTAAACTGCTCCAGAAGCGCTTTCAAAGGCACAGGCCGTAGAATTCCAAAACAGGCAGAAATTAGAATGTAAACTATCAAGAAATTAAAAAATTACAAGAGCATATCTGCCGCTGGATGATTTCGCTTCAATGGCAGCAATTGAGTGTTGTGATTGGCCAGTGCTCTGGTGATTATGCGCATTCCAACTTCGTGTTTTTGTCCGTTATACCACACATCCACAGCATTCGGCCAGCACCTGCACTCTTACAGAGACAACTCCAGGATAATCAACCAGCTCGAGGTGCAGCACGTCGTCAGACCATGAAACCACTCCCCTTCCCCTACGCCCTCAACATCGGCACAGACGTCGTCCACCTCCCCCGCATCCTGCGCCTCATCAGCCGTCCTCGCGGGAAAAGCAAGGAAAGCTACCTGGAGAAATTCACCCGTCGGATCCTCTGCGAGCAGGAGCAGGAGGATTTCCGCAATCGATTTCGGCTGCGTCAAACGCAACGCGATGACCCCTCTACTCCGAGTAGCAACCCGATGATAACGACAGACATGGCGCGCTGGCTCGCAGGCAGATTCGCGGCCAAGGAGGCGGCACGCAAAGCGGCGCCGGGCGGTGCTGCGTCTGTTGGATGGAAGGATGTCCTCGTGAGAACGGAAGAAGGCGCAGCCAGTTCTGGTAGTCGTCGGCCGGAGGTGGTGTATCTGGGTGAGGGTGACAGCGGCCGCGTAGGGAAGTTGTCCATTTCCCATGATGGCGACTATGTTGTTGCGACCGTTCTTGCGGCGGGGTGAATTGGCCCGAATTTACACGGGGGACGAGTCTGAACCTGGTTTTCTTTCCTGGGAGGATGGTCATTGTCTAAGAATAAGCGTTACGACGTCTACAGACAGACCGTGCTTATGGCTGTAGAGCGACTCGTGGAGACATCTACAATTCGCCTCGCCTCAGAGATATGATCCTGGTCTCACCCTCCGGCCTGACGATTTAAATCATCAAGGTTCTACGGACCTGGGGTATTCTATGGACGCGAACCTTCTCGCTCAAACCCCCGATATGATCGGTTCGAATGCGATCGTCGCTACAGCCGTCTACACTCATCTGCCCGAAGTGAGACGTTAAATGACTTCTTGACGCTACAGTCTACGAAGACTATAATCGCACTCGGGACTTCGACATGTGGAATACACTGCAAGCCGTCAATGTCCATAAAATTCCTTTGTCCAGGTTATCTTGAATTGAATTCCTGCGACACCGGTGTCGGTAGAAGCAACTTTCCTACGACTTTTTTTTGCGACCTGTTAAAGAAGGAATAATCACGGAAAACAAAAACTATCAGCGAAGATCTAGTCTCTAGATCTTCTTCAAGCTATATCAGTTTCTAGTAGGCAGTTCGTTCTCTCAGGTCATTCGTAGATAATTTATCCCCAATGTCCTTGCTATCATCCGTGATATCGGCATTTGGCGGGTTGACTACCGAGGACAGCCCAATCAGAAACCTCTATCCAATCATGCCTTGTCAGATGCAAGACCCCACGGGATTCTGGATTAAATGATTGCACTTGCTACTTTTGCTAGGTAGTTTAACAGAAAGTTTCTACCTTTCATTTATTCTGACAGTTAACTTAGAGTGGAACACCTGCGTTTCGTTTCGTTTTGAAGAAGAGGAGGTACGTGCATGTTCTGCTGCTGACTCATCATGGTCTTTTGTCCTCTACCAGAATGCAATGCGTATCAAGGTATCAAGATAACAGGATACGGAGTCTAAGATGAGAACGATGGCTTTCTTTTCTTTCAGTGGATTCGAAATGTCATGTCATGACCCTTCTATGGACAGTCGTTCTTTTCTCTTCGACTGTTTTGGTTTCTCTGAGAACTTTTTCTGTATCCATTTTCATTTTCTTTCTTTTTTAATTGATTATTTATCGCTGCATATGTAAATTGCAAGACGAGACTCTTGGGCTGTTTCTTTTCCTCCCTTCTCTGCATTCCATGCTCCTTACGAGACGCCTATCAAAGGTGCTGACAAGCCTACAGAGACCAAGAACGACATCATCTCGAGTGGAGAGAGCAACATGCCCTTCTCCCATCACAGCCATTCGGGCCAGTTCTGCCCCGGCCATGCAAAAAACTCCCTTGAGGAGGTCATCCAGGCTGCGATTGCGCAGAAGATGCAGGTCTTCTGTCTGACGGAGCACATGCCGCGGGGGAAGGAGGACTTTTATCCAGAGGAGGTGCGCACGTTTATACTTGCTTCATCGAAGATCGATCGATCATAGACAACAACCCACTGACTGTACTACAGATCGAAGACAACATCACCGAACAATGGCTGGTCGAAAACGAAGCCGCCTTCTTCCACGAGGCGACGCGGCTGCGCGACAAATACGCCTCGCAGATCAAGATCCTGATCGGCTTCGAGATCGACTGGATCCGGCTGTCGTCCTCATTCGCGCTGATCCAGCAGTCGCTGTCCCGGTTCCCGTTCGAATTCTTCGTCGGATCCGTGCATCACGTGCACACCATCCCGATCGACTACGACAGCGCCATGTACGCGCAGGCACGGGAGCGTGCCGGCGGGACGGACGAGCGGCTCTTTGAGGACTATTTCGATGCGCAGTTCGACATGTTGCAGAAGTTGAGGCCGCTTGTGGTGGGACATTTCGATCTCATCCGGCTGAAGAGCGATGATCCGAACGGCAGCTTCACGCGATGGCCCGGCGTGTGGGCGAAGATTCGTCGCAACCTCGAGTTTGTAGCGAGCTATGGCGGTATGCTGGAGCTTAACTCGGCTGCGCTGCGGAAGGGGATGAGTGAGCCTTATCCTAAGGCTGAGATCTGCAAGGTAGGTGCTCGTCGTATATGCCGATCCTTACCGACCCTGAATTCCGGCAAGGCTGGTAGTTTCTGACATTTCTTTCTATTCAGGAATTCCTCTTAATGAACGGCCGCTTCTGCCTGTCCGACGACAGCCACGGCGTACCCCAGGTCGGGCTGAACTACCACCGGGTACTCGACTTTATCGAGCGGACGGGCATTTCGACGATACATTTTCTGGACTTGTCGACGGAGGGTACCGCTCCAGACAGTCGATTCCCTCGAACGCATATCCGGTCGATTTCTGTTGAGGAGCTGAAGAAGTTGCCGTTCTGGTCGTGAAAAAATTGTCTTGCTGCGGGCCTACTTCTTCTATTTGATGTGAGAAGGTATGTATTTGTGCAACTGAGGTAGACCATTCCCATCACTATGAGGGGTATTGGTCGAATCTCTATCCGCAAGACCAACGAGTGAACGTGTAGTCAGTCAGTCAGTCAGATCGAGCAAAATGGATGGAACCAGGGGAGTGGCTGGAGCATTGGCAACGGAAACCTATGCAGGACGCATGCCACTGCATCTGCATTGATGCACTCGACCTAACCTGACCTGACTGGTATGTCCTTCATACGACGGAGGCATGCTTTTCAATTCCAACGTGTCTTAGTGCCAGTTATGATTTTCTCTGATTGACATACCTATTCCATAGACAGATAAATAAATAGCACCCACATATGTATACTGTATTACTGTACTTGAGGAAACAAATTAAAAAGAAGAAAAACTGCCTAACATCATTCATTCTAACTGCAGTCCAGTTTGAAGTGCATACACGTTGTACAGACATACATACAGTACTGTACATGCATAGTGCATGTGCTTAGTCAGTTAATCGACATCTGATTGGACTGCTTGTTTTTTTTCCGCGGCTACTGCGTTAAAAAGGTATAAATACCTACGTATGTACACTTATCTGTACACACATAGATAGATACATAGATATCTGCATTTTATATCGAACTGAACTCAAAAATAGGGTAAAAAGGGGGAAAAAAAAGAACATATTTGAGGTCACAAGGAAGGGGAGAAAAAAGGAAAGTAAGAAGAAGAGACCAATAATAGATCCACTGAGTCAATTTAACCTCAGGTACCTGCCTACCTGACTACATCCCTATGTAGATGCTGTACTGTACATACATCTTTGCAGAGGATAAAGGGGATAATGATACTAACTAACATTACTGCTTTTTTAGGAAGAAAGACAAGGGGAAAGCTTCCATTGATAGATGAAGAGATAAATCGATAGACGTGACACAGCTATGACACGAGCCCTGTACTACTGTACATCCATCTGCACATGCACACATACACCATGTAATATACATATGTATCTACGTATAACTAATGTCGTACAGCTATCTACTAAAGATCTAGAACTCTCACTTCCAGATATCAATCTACCTACCTTCCTACCTATCTATGCCAATACCTATCGGAGGATAAAGATACTTTCTTGCCTCTGGACTCTCTGCATGTTTTTTTTTCTTCTTTCTCTTTTTTTCTAGAGTATGTCTGCGCCAGCTATTAATTAACAAATACTACTTCAATGACCATTAATACTCCAGGGCTATTTCCAGAAAGAACCCTTTATGGAAAGGTTGGGAACGAAGGGGAGGGGGTCTAAGCGTCGAACGCTCTGGCCTGAAATACCCCGTGACTGCCATATCTACTACCTAGGGTATACTCCGTACATATACTTAGATAGTCAATTCCAGGTCATCATTGTTGTCTACCAGTAATATTTATCAATTAATAATGTGGACATCCTTGTTGTCTACCAAATGATATTAATTAATTAATAATGTGATAGCAATTAAAAAGCGTGCCTCCCCTCCACTGCTCTCCTGCTGCCGCGTGCTGGTGAGTCATCCAGATGGCTTCATGTTGGACTCAATAATGATCAATGATCTGCGGCGGGTCATCCCCGACGCCCTGTTCTCTGGATTGAATTAACCAAAACGAAGCATGCTTCCTTAGCGTGCTCTTATTAGGCTCTTATTACATAGGTGTGTCCCGCAATGGCATCACGGCGGAGGCGGGGCTAGCCATAGTCCAAACCAGCACCCTTTTTACCCTACAGGTGTACTCCGTACAGTCTGTAATTAATTACTTAATTACTAGACAGGCACAGAGGCGTGATTAAG
Source organism: Rasamsonia byssochlamydoides (assembly GCF_041956645.1). Taxonomy (NCBI): domain Eukaryota; kingdom Fungi; phylum Ascomycota; class Eurotiomycetes; order Eurotiales; family Trichocomaceae; genus Rasamsonia; species Rasamsonia byssochlamydoides. The sequence continues at coordinate 16,080 of NW_027192488.1, read as the reverse complement.
CTCGTTAATTAACTTGGGCCATATCTAGGGATCTGAGCATACGGGGGGCGTTTGTTGGCCCAGAGGCTCGTTTTACCCGCGTGTCGAGCTTCCTTCACTTAACGATAGGACGGATCTCGCAAAATTAGTAAATATGTACGTGCTGGATTCGACTCGACTCGATTTTTGACTTCGGTCTGGTCTGGTCCTTCGTTTCTTTTGTGGATATGTTGGCTGGCTGGGTTGACCGTAGGTCTAGATAGCTACGTAGATAGAGTTGCTTTTTCTCGTCAGACCCGAGGTGAGACATGACGTGATGTGAATCAATCTACAAAAATAAGCAAGCAGTCACGTTTCTGCGGGCCTGGTTGACTCCTTTGTTCTTTTTTATATCTAATGCTCCCCGGATCCTGCAAGGTGGGCGGTGACTGCTCAACTCACTGGTGAAGCTTAACCTTAGAAGAAGTCTTCAAGTGGAAACTCTGGAAACTCTCCCCAACCTTAAGTCTCTTACCTACCTACCTCTCCCCACAGTCTTCATTTCTACTTCCACCTTCCTCTCCTGTAATTCTCTTCCAGTACAACATCCACGAATTCTTCTTACAACCACCATGAGCGTCGAAGAGCAAGGCTGGGCCAAAACCGTCCTTAAGCCCGGCAACGGCCAGGATTTCCCTCGCGTCGGCGACCAAGTGAGAATTGCCTACACCGGCTGGCTCAGAGATCCGTCCAACACTGGTGACTATGAGAAGGGGAAGGAGTAAGCCGTCTCAACCAGCTGACTGTGACTTTTTTTATTTCTTCGTCTCAACTGACATGTGCTTCTGCTCAGGTTCGACTCCTCCAGGACGCGGGGTCCTCTGCAGACGGCCATTGGGGTGGGTCGCGTCATCAAAGGTCAGTTAGCTGGGAAGTACACTGGTGAATATCCAGATTGATTGACTGTTGCAATTGATCAGGCTGGGATGAAGGCGTGCGAGCGATGAGTCTGGGCGAGAAGAGCATTTTGACCATCAATTCGTGAGTTATCCATTTTTTTTTCATTTACATTCACCAAGTATCATTGACACTGGGGAAATCATCTTTACGAATACTAAAGTATACCTGGCTAACGTGCGTGTGGTTACAGGCGATACGCGTATGGCGAGCGGTACGTGGGAGATGAATTTATTTAATCCCCGCATTCCTCCGGTGCCCCTCTTGTCGATGGTGTCATCTCACCAATCGGAATCACCACCATCATGGCCACAACATATTGCCTTTACGATAGTCCCTTTTCTACAGGGATAAAAGACAAGTCAAAAAGGCAAAAAGGGAAAAAGTTTGTGGTGTCGACTTGCTAACTTTCTCTCTCTCCAGTGGCTTCCCCAACGTCATCCCGGCAAACGCCGATCTCGTCTTGTAAGTCCCTCAGTCCTTCCAATCCCTCCAGTCCCTCCCTTTTTGCCTTTTATTAGTCTTTTCTGCCGCTGCTGCATCCTGCCCTGCCTGCTACTTGTCACGGACCGTCTGGCCTGGTCCATCCCCGTCCATCCATGTCGGTGTGCTGTCTGTCGGTGTTTGCTCTGCATCGACATGTCGTCCCTCCCAGTCATGTCGTTTCATTTGGAGTAATCTTGCCAGGTGGTTTGGTTTGGTCCGCACTAATCAAATCAAATCGGGTTTTTTATCCAGTGAGGTCGAGCTGCTCGGCATCAACAGCAAGTCGGTCTGATGAGAGTTGCCTTGACTAGCAATCATCACAACACCAGGGGTCAGACTTGAGCAACAACTGGACTAGTGAACTACTCCCTACTAGCTATAGTCGAGTCGAAACGAGTCGAGTCTTCATCCCTGCAATCTTCGGGTGTTCCCACAAATTTGATCAGCCACATTAATCGATCATTTCCATCACTTTCATCATTTCCATCCCATTATCTCCCGGTTGTTTTGTTGCATTGATTTAGAAAGAAATTTCTGATTGGTTTGGTTAAAAACTTTACTTTGGTTAAAACTTTCCTTGATGGTTGCTGGTTAATTACTCCGTATTATTCTCTCGAGTGTCGTCAACACTCTCGACAAGGATCGGAGGGAATAGTCTACCATGAAGTTAACGTTGAGGTTGTTTGTCATTTACTAGCTTAGCGTTCCTTCACTCACTAACTTCCATGAAAGATGAAAGATGGGGAAAAAAATACCAAAAAAAAAATCCAAAAAAAAAAAGGAAACAGACAGAGACAGACGGACAAGAGAGAGAAGAGACGAAGGGGTCAGGATCAATCAAAAGAAAAAGTCTTTCAATCATTATTTTTTTATTAAACACTTTAATACTATTCTAATTCTATCTATCTTTGACTCTGTCTATTCTCACGCTGTTTATGCTGGTTTTGGTTGTCCGTTCCTGTTCTGGCTAAATAATGGAAGTAAGTAATCAAATCAATCAATTAATCAAGCAATCAAGCAAATACGCAAAATCAATCAAGCGAGCATGAAAACTAAACCAGCAAGCAAGCAATTAATTAATTTATTAACTGTTGCCTGACTCTCTCTCTCTGACTCGCTAACTCCTTGAGTTTGAAACTAAGCAATTCAATCAAATTAACTAATTAATTAATTTAATCAATCTAATCTAATCAGCATCATTATCATTATCATTAGATCATTATACCTTCTTACTTTCTTCCCTCGGTATTATTCATAATTAATATTAGGTAGTGTTAGGTTATACTACAACATATTAATATCACTGTGCTGTACTCACCCCAAACTTACGCTCGTGTACATAGGATCGCTGGCAGGGCTGCAGTGCTTTACTTGGTCACCTGGCAGGGTAGGAGGTACAGACAGACAGACAGGCAGACATTCATTAGTGGTCAGTCCTGGCATATATTACTGTATATTGCCCTCGACTATATTTTTCTCCTATCCCGTACATTGATTGACATGCCACCTTTTCCATGTACTGTACTGTACTGTACCTTAACTCATCGTACCTACCTAGGTACTAACTAGTGATTTCCTTTACCATACATACCTGACATCTAGCAGTATTAGAAGACAGTATTACTAGCGCCCTTCATTCAGCCATCAGACAACAAAAAGCGCCTTTGCGGAGAGGGTCGGGTTGAATTCTTGTAGTTCCTCCAGGCCCTGCGCACACACTTCTTCCTGGCTGACAAAGACGCGGTCATCTCGACGAACCCCCATAGCGGTGATGGCCAGCCGGGCAAGCCAGTTCTTGTGCGCCATGACGACGGACGGGCTGTCTGGCCGCTCGAGGAATTCGTCCCAGGTCTTGATGCAGGTTAGTTCAGCGTGTTGAACAAGGTCGTCACTAGAGGGAGTTGCATCTTGAGAAGATTTCGCATGGGAACAGCCAGCTTTGAAGAAGAATTCGTGGTCGAGCTGTCAAGGCTGAAGTCGAAGTTCAGACTTGCAAGGACTACAGTCGTGTCGACGGTGGGGGACACGAAAGATAATGCCAGTCTATTGATCGAGTTCATTTGGAGATTGTTATGATAGAAACAATTCTGTCATAGTTGTAGATTTCTGCAGCATACAATGGATATGGACTGTACATATATGCTTGTCCCACGTAGGAGCGGGGTAATATTCAGCTCCCAACGAGGCTGGGTCAACAAGCTGCCTAAATCTGGTAGGTCACTTGGACTGGATGCACTGCCGGTCCTGACCGATTAGATCTTTCAAAATCTGAGAATCGCTGTCCTCGCTGCTTAGGCCCTAGGAACTGTACCAACCTACCTAACATGGTCAAACAACTCCCATTGAATGACCACTGGTGGGGAGCTATACTCATGCGTTGCTTAGGCGTTGCTTAGGAGTATACATTAGTTGTTAGTGGTGATAATATATAGGGTACGTACGAAATGGGAGGCAAAAATATATCATTATTAACCGTCCGATTCTCTGATCTGTCTACATCATAAATACTAATGATGTCCCTGGTATCTAGCAAGCAAGGAAGCAGCAAAGAAAAGAAAAGAGAACAAACAAAAAAAGACCCCACAGACAGAAAAGATGAACACCACCGCGTCAACACAGCAGACAAGAAAGTAAACTAACCATCCAGAGCATTGCTATGCATGATATTTCAATGTAGCAAGATGAGAAGACAATATCATAGCCAAAGGGAAAACAAAAACAAACAAGTCTATGTCACATTAAACCTAACCGATTAATCAATCCCCCTTGAGTCTCTCGCTCTCGCCATCAGCGCTCAAGTTCGATCCCGCCCCGAACCCGGTCGCGCGAGCCCTGCTCGTCGCTGACACCGACGGGCTGGGACGGAACTGTGAGGTGCCAGTGCCAGCGTGATGATACCGGGATCTCGACCCCGTACTGGCGATCGGAGTCGTCCCCTCAAGCCCATCATCTAATTCTATCAGATCGCCCAAGCCGCCAATTCCAACTGCCTGGCCTGGCTGTCCCTGCGAGCTCTGCTGCAGCTCGGCCAGCCCTGCCTTTGCTCGACTCGCCATCTTCCGCACCCAGCCTTCGATCGCCCCGCCGACGTTCTCCAGCCCCGTCGTCGACGACGTAGTGGACACCGTAGAGTCAAAAGACGTTTTGCGTGGAGCAACAGGCGCCGGTGCCGCGGTTAGCTGGGGCAGATGCTGCGCGAAGAACTTGTTCAACCCGTCAGGTGCAGGTCCAGGCGCCGTCACGTCCTGACCAAGAGTTCCGACACCCCCAGGCCCAACCAGACAGATGCTGCTCTTGTTGCGTCGATGGCCTCGACGCGAGCCAGCATCTGCAGACTCGGTGCCTGCGGAAGGATTTGAGGAGCTCGAAGGCTGGGTGAACGACGAGTCTGGCCGCTCTGACGGTCGCGATATATCGAAAGATGATGATGGCGATTCGGCATCGGTATACGGCCGCGATTGCGACTGCGATTTTCGCCGCGTGCGCGGAAAGAACCCCAATGTCCTGCGAGGCACGCGGCCGATTTCCACGGCGGCCGGGAATCCTTCAATCTCCACCCATGCTTCGTGTTTCCATGTCCGGTCGTTGTTGTTCTTCGCGCTCCTGTCATCGTCATGCGAATTGTCCTCCGCTGTCGAGGCATTTCGATTCGTCTCGTCTGCACCATCGCCCAGAAGATCTTGGTCTTGTTCCGGACGCACCCGTCGTCCCTTGACCGAGCATGCTTCGACTGGCAGCAGCACGGTCTTTCGACTCTGGATACTATCGCTTGGCCAAAACCCATTGGCCTTCCTCATAACGGCCAGCTGACAGCCGTATTTGATCGTAACTCCCGTCATGCTATCGGTAGGTTGGACATGATGGACGTAGACCAACGCCTCCTCATCGTGCTCTGTATCAACGGCCGTCGGATCCGACGTTCCCGCCGAGCCACGCCGCTTGTAGCGACCCTTGAGATCCGACACCGAGTCTCCATTGGCAAGTAATAGAACCTCCCTCTTCTTCGCCTGCACCAAGGCTTGTCGCTCTTCCTTAGTCCCTGCGCCAATCTGCGTTGCGGCCGGCGCTGGGGGTCCCCACGATGACGGTTGCGACTGCTTCGGCGCGCTGCTCATGTAGAAGTTCGAGCGCGAGGGCTTGCGCCGCTTGTGCGATGTTGCAGACCCGGAGCTGGACTTCGCCCTTGTAGGATCACTCCCGAGAACGGAAGACGCCAGACTCTGTAAAGACGACCACGATGATTCCAGGAACCCAGTGGCGAACGTCGACCCTGCGCCTTGCGACGTGCTGCTGCTTTTGAGGCCATTCCCTCCGGCATCATCACTTCTTTGCCTGTCGATCTCCGTCGTGCGAGAGGGATGCTTCGACGGCAGAGGCGAGCTCCTTCGCGATGCGAACGGAGATGGCGTCGTGTCACGAGACTGAGACGGCGTCAGCCCGGAGGTGAAGGCCGCAGAAAGCCGGGAGCTCAACGACTGCGCGCCATCGTCGTCTTCCTCCTCATTGAAGGATATCGGCCGTCGATTGCGAGGCCGGACTGTGCTGGTCGACCTCCTGCTCGTGCTGGTGCTGGAAGTGGCCGGGTCGGAAGCGTCGAGGAGGTCGCTATTGGAGTTCATTCCTATCGGGCGATGCTGAATGAATCCTGCACGGAGACACACCACCGTCAGCTCCGGGCCAGCCGGCTAATCGCCCTGAACGGAGTTACCTCGAGATCATTCGACATCCAGCCCCCGAGACCACATCCGTTTTCCCACAGAGCCCGGGCCAGAGTCGCTCAGGAGCTAGCAGCCAGATGCATTCCTATGACCCGGCGCGATTCGAATTTCCCGCTGTGTAATTGACGCCGTGGTTGGGGATCTCAGGTCGGCTGATGATGACGCGATCGGGGTGACGGGGCAAAGGATAAGGATACGGAGTATATCGGTCGGAGAAAGGAGACGCCGATTAATCTGGAACAGTTCACACGATAAGAGCTGGTGTTGCTGCGAGTCGAGTCGCGCCTAACTGTCGACAAGAAGCCTAAGCCTAAGCCTATAGCGAGGCACTCAGGGAAGAAACAGCTGAGGTGGTGTTGTCGAAAGGACCCTGCGTCTGTTGCACCCTGAGAGTCGATTGGCCGGGTGGGCGGTTTGGTCAGAGGTAGCGGGTACTTGGTCCGTGGCGGGCAGCTGGCGGAGCTCTCAGGTATCCAGTACATCCAGCCGTCCAGTCCATGCTGTAGCACACGCGGCGCCAAGCCTGATCGACGCCACGTAGTAGAATAATATTTATTACCTCTGTCCTGCACATCATCTTGCTGGAATATATATCCACAGGAGCAAGAGTATCTGACATGCAGATGAAGGTTCTCATCTCCACTAGCTTATCTCTCATCTTGATATGGACGGAAGGGAGCGGCTAGTAGATCAAAATATTCTGAATGAGTCCACATCATCATATGGCAAGTCTGTGTCTGGACCTATCATTGAGAGATCGCATTACGGCTGAGGTATTAAGAACGATAACAGCAGCAATCCATGGAGCGTAAAGACCATAGGCTTTGCAACAGCATAACAGTCATCAAAACGTATATACCCGTACGTGGCTGATATATCCAGAACGCCCATCATTGTATCGTGTCCCAATCGTCAAATAATCAAAGACTGCCAGACGTACTATACATTTACTCTGGGGGTTCAGAGATGGTACTCTCCGCCGTAGACGCATCCCGGCTCTCGCCGTTTACTCCCTCTGACTCGGTTTCCCATTCCTTCTCCGACAATGTCTTCTCACTATCCACCTCCTGTGACGGTGTGGGCTTGGGCATGACCTTCACGCCGCCCGGGCGCTTGAAGAAATCCTCCGTACGGAGTCCACGCACCTCTCGAGGATCGACCGACGTGATATGCTCTCCCGCCGCCCTCTTCTGTCGGATGAGTTCCCGGATAGGCACCATGGCCGCATCCCGACAGGCCTCTTTGATGTCACTGCCCGACATTCCGGCCATGGCATTCACGAGATAGTCGATATCAAAGTTATCGCGATCCACCTTGGTGTCCTTGAGAAGGAGAGCTAGGATGCGGAGCCGCTGGGGTGCTGGCGGCAAATTGACTGGGAACTTCTTGGGCATCCGCCTCAGAATGGCCTCGTCAATGTCCTGAATTCGATTCGTGGCCCCCAGCACCACGACCCGCTGGGGCTCACCCAAGGAGTTCGCCGATGTCAGACCATCCCAATGCGTCATGAACTCCGCTTTGACCATCCCACTCGCCTCATGTTCACCGCTTCTCCGGGTGCCGAGAACCGCATCAATCTCGTCGATGAAAACAATTGCAGGTTGTAGTTTCCTCGCGAGGGTGAAGACCGCATTGACCAGCTTGTTAGAATCACCATACCACTTCTCCGTCAGAGTAGAGATATGCAGGTTGATAAAACACGCCCCGCTCTCGTGCGCCAGAGCTTTGGCCAGCATCGTCTTGCCGCACCCAGGCGGACCGTAGAGGAGAACACCAGAAGGCGCAGACAGCAGTGAAGACGTAGAAGAATAGAGATGCGGCATCGTTAAAGGGTATATCACCGACTCTTTCAGCTCCTCAATGATGTCGTCTAGACCTCCGATATCGTCAAACGACACGGGGATATCTTCGGGGGCGACCACGTCCATGGCAATCGCCTGCTCATATTGATTCAGCACCAGATCCTCTTTTCTCTGCTTGCGTCGACGCCGTCCTCCACTCCGCCCCGCCGAATCGTCGTCCGAGTCCGGACCATCGAGTCTTCGTAGAATGGCAGCGGACTTCCGTCGTTGCTCCTCCTTCTTCTGGCTGTCAGGGTCGAAGTCAATCCGCGATAAAAGATAACGAATCAGGAAATACGCAGAGGCGGACTGTGTCCGTCAGTCAGGTAATCACCCTCCATACAGCTGCATACGCATCGACTTACCGTGCCGGCAATCATGACCAGCTCTTGCACGAACTGCTGCCATCGTCGAACTCCAGATGCCATGATGACGAACCGGCAGCAGTGGCTAGATCGACCAGTATCTCTCTATCAGCGGAGGAGATTAGATGATAGTGGAGATGAAGAAGTGGATGAGAGAGGATGGCTGTGGCGGTGGTCAAAGCTGATGTGGCTTGCCGCGGTTGTCTCCCACAGCGGGAGTCCAGCGGAGCAGATCACATGCTCGGCCTTCCTAGCGCGCTGCTTTGGTTGGGTGGCCGCGCGCCAAGCTTCAGCAGGTCCCTGGGCAGCGACCGTACCGTAAAGTGTTGCACTCGAGATAATGCGACAGACTCAATTGCGATAACCAAGCAAGATGCCCAAACGAAAAGCAGCGCCGAAGATCTCGGGTCTGGTCGAGTCCGACGACGAAGATGTAATGCAGACGGTCGCGAATGGAGACGCGTCCGCCCAAGAGGTGGACGAGCGCCCCGCGAAGAAACCCAGGGGCAGACCGAAATCTGTCCAGGGCAAGGTCGAGGTACCTAAGCCTGGCTCTGTGCCAGCGCGCCAAGCGACAAGTACTGTCAAACAGGAAACGGAGCCCAAGAAACACCCAGGGCGAGGAAGACCACGAAGAGCCACCGCCGAGCCCGAACCAGAGGCGCAGAAGGCTGATCAGGAGGAGGACAAAGATGTGCATGAGGCGACTGAGACAGAAGATGCGCGCCCCGATGTTTCCAATGACGAGTTAGAATCACCAAAGGATACTACAATGCCAAAAAAGCGGGGAGTTCGAGGGCGAAAGGGGTCAAGCAGTTCGAAGCAGGTCACTACCGATGGTGAATTTGAGTATACTCCCGCGAGCTCTCGGAACTTGAGGTCTCAAGAAGAACCCGAAGAAGAACCTCCAAAGAGACGTCCTGGCAGACAGCGGAAACCTGCCGAGGAGGAGACTGCCGTCGTGCCAGACAGCCAGAAACCAATATCAGAAGTCAATGATTCAATTCTAGAGGAGGAAGAACCGGTCAACTCAAGAGAAAGATCAGTGTCACCGCTTAAACCTCGAATCAACGGGCAGACGACACAGCGCAGACGAGGAGCTGCCGGTCTCTCAGATAATGAGAATACAACGTCTGAGCCGGATTTGAGGCGCAAGCTGGGCGAGATGACCAAAAAATATGAAAGCTTGGAGACAAAATATCGTAATCTGCGGGAGATTGGCATTGTAGAAGCCAATGCCAATTTCGAGAAATTGCGGAAGCAATGCGAAGCCGCCACAGCCGGTACGAGGAATATCGTACTTAACCCCCCGTTCCTGACTTTGTACTAATGATATTCAGCGTCAACCGAACTCATCGCATCTTTGAAGAAGGAATTGGCACACCACACCGCACTAGGGCAGCAAGCTCGAACCCTTCAGAGGAAGCTGAAGGAACGCGAGACAGAAGTTACTAATCTGCAGTCCAAGGTAACTGACCTGACGTCGCAGCTCTCGACGGCTCAAACAGAAATAAAGGCGTTGCAGACCAAGTTGGCTGCTGCGCGAAACGCAGCGGCGAGTGCCGAGAGCGTCAGTTCCAAGGGCCCCGGCAGTGCGGTCAAGAACAACGGTGCCAACCGCAACGTCGCAAACGCTGAAGCCGCACAGGCTGCTCAGCTTGCGCAGCTGAAAGAAGATCTCTACAGTGACCTGACCGGTCTGATCATTCGGAGCGTCAAGAAAAGGGAGTCGGATCACCTGTACGATTGTATTCAGACTGGCACTAACGGAAGTGAGTCAACCTGCGCAATTGTCTGGTTGTTACTTTTACTGACAGCTCTTCTTTCTGCAGCTCTTCATTTCAAGCTTGCAGTGTCCCATGACGGGGACAATTTTGACAGCACCGAATTCCAGTACATGCCCCTTCTCGACGCCAATCGCGACCGGGATCTGGTCGATATCTTGCCTGAATATCTTACTGTCGATATTACGTTCTCCCGGCAGCATGCATCCAAGTTTTACACAAGGGTTATCGACACGCTCACAAAAAGGCGGGTCAACCCTGGTGATTGATGTTTATATAAATTTGGATTTTTTTTATATTTTTCCTCGTGTGTCTTGGAGCGTTTGCCGTTAGCCGGGATGATGTCTTATGGATACTTATAATTTTTGCATATTGTCTTTTGGATTCTATATCTGGGGTGTCTTTTGGGGACAGGCTTCCTGTGAATGGAGTATAAGGAGAAAGCTGAATGTCCATAATTTCCAGTATATATATATCAACCAAGTCTCTGCCTTCTTCAGTTGGACAAGAAGACAATCAAATTAATTTATTTCAGGGGCATTGCATCTGTGGGCTGCATGGGCCGCCGTAAAAATGTCCATCTGGCGGAATTGGCCAACGTCATTGGCTCACCACACGGAAAGCTCAAGCACGCCGCTGTCATTCCCGACACGCCGATCTGGAACAATGGGAGGATAATCGTTCTCGAATACTTTCTTTTCCCTTCCCTTCTTTCAAGCTTTTTTTTTTCTACAGGGATTGTCCCGTTTGCCGGGACTATTGCCATTCCTTAAGTCAGCGTGAGAACTACTTCTCCGCGACAAATAAGCAGCCATGGCGCGTTTTGGCCGCGTCGGGTTTCTGACCCTGGCACTGGTCTTCCATCTGATGTACGTGTATTCAATTTTCGATATATACTTCGTCAGCCCCATTGTCAGTGGTATGCGATCATTCGGCGTTGAGCGGGAGCCCGGGGAAGAAGCGCCTGCCAAACGTCTCGTCCTCTTCGTTGGTGACGGTCTGCGTGCCGACAAGGCCTTCCAGGCTTTCCCTGATCCATCACCGCCTGAAGGCTCCGATCCAGATGATAACGAACCGATTTATCTGGCTCCCTTTGTGCGCTCCCGCGCCCTTTATCACGGCCGATTTGGTGTCTCCCACACGCGAGTTCCGACCGAGTCCCGACCCGGCCATGTTGCGCTCATCGCGGGATTGTACGAGGATGTGTCGGCGGTGATGACGGGATGGAAATTGAACCCGGTCAATTTTGACAGTGTCTTCAATCGCAGCCGGCATACGTGGAGCTGGGGCAGTCCGGATATCCTGCCGATGTTCAAGGAAGGCGCGGTTCCCGGTCGCATTGATGCCGATACCTACAGCGAGGAGGCGGAGGATTTTACGTCGGACGCTACGCAGCTAGACACCTGGGTATTCGACAAGGTCAAGGAGCTTTTTGCAGAGGCGAAGAAGGATCCGGAGCTGAACGCGAAGCTGCGGGAGGATAAGATCGTGTTCTTCCTCCATCTGCTGGGCCTGGATACAACCGGCCATGCCTACCGCCCGTACTCCAAGGAGTACTTGCACAATATCAAGGTTGTCGACCGCGGGGTCCAGGAGATAACGGAACTCATTGAAAACTTCTACAACGATGGCAAGACCGCTTATATCTTCACAGCAGACCATGGCATGAGCGACTGGGGTAGCCATGGCGATGGTCATCCGGACAACACGCGTACCCCTCTGGTAGCCTGGGGCGCTGGCGTTGCACCACCGAGACCTGTAGTTGGCGGCGAGCCGACTGGCCATGAGGATGGATTCTCTTCCGACTGGGGTCTCGATCTGGTCCAGAGACGCGACGTTGCGCAGGCCGACGTGGCTGCTCTCATGGCGTACTTGGTTGGCCTCGATTTTCCTGTCAATTCAGTTGGTCAGCTGCCCCTGGAGTATATCGACGCAACCCCGCGGGAGAAGGCGGTAGCAGCTCTGGCGAACACGCGGCAAGTGTTGGAGATGTATCGAGTGAAAGAAGCCCGGAAGCGGGCAAACCAACTCCGATTCAAGCCCTACGCGCCATTGAGTCCTGAAGAAAACTACCTCGAGCGTCGCTTCTCCGAGATCGAAACCCTGATCTCAGCGGGCAAATTCGAACAAGCGATCGCCGAATCTTCGCAGCTCTTTTCAACTGCGCTGGAAGGTCTGCGCTACCTGCAGACGTACGACTGGCTGTTCCTGAGAACGATTGTCACGGCAGGATACTTGGGCTGGATTGCCTATGCGCTGACCACGGTCATTGACATGCATGTCCTGCACGGCTCTTCCGAGCCGAACCGGACGTTGTTCAGCACGATGGTGTTCAGCTCAATTCTGGTTGGGCTGTTCTCTATCTTCATCTACCAGCGGTCCTCTTGGAGGTACTACGTCTACGGGATATTCCCGGTTTTTTTCTGGGAAGAGGTCTTTGCTCGCAGAAAGGCTCTAGTGGCAGGCCGGGAGATACTGCTGGGACATGTGCGTTCGATTAAAGGTTACCTGTCTTTCGGTCTGGAGGCTGCGGTGTTTCTCGGGATATTGGAAGCGCTGGTAAGTCAAACCACTCATATTTCCAGAAATTTGTGCCTGTTTCTGACGAATTGTTTCCAGGTCCAATCATACTTTTACCGCGAAATCTTCACTATCTGCTTCATCATCGCAGCTTTCTGGCCTTTATTTTATGGCACAGACTTTGTGTCCCAAAATCGTCTGCTCTCTGCCACCTGGGCGGTCGGTTGTGGGTTGATGAGTATATTTACTCTGTTGCCCGTGGTGAAAGTTGAGAACATCAGCATTATGTAAGTTGCCATTCTTCCGTAGACGCCGTCCTCTCAATTGCTGACTGCTTGTAGCACTCTTGGTGGCATGCTAATGTTTGTGACTGGCCTTCTGTACCTTATCTTTGAGGAGACCATTGTGCGGCATACAGGACACACTGTCAGTGACAGGGGATCTCGAGCAATTATGGGGACACAGGTATGAACAGAACAGAAGCTCTCTTACACGCAAAACGGACGGTTACTGACTCGTCGGGATAGGTCGGTATGATCCTGTTGGCTATAATTGTGACGAGGTCCAGTGTAGCTTCTTTGCAAGCCAAAGAAGGCCTTCCCCTGGGCAACCAAGTGGTGGGCTGGTTTGTTCTGGGTAAGTCAACTTCTCTAGCAGATGTCCCTCTAAGTGTTTAGAATCTGGCTTACCAAAGGTTTTCTGTAGTGACTTCGCTGTTGCTTCCATTTGCCCACCGCCTGTATCCGAATAGCTACTATTTGCACCGTCTGGTGATGGTCTTCCTCACCTTCTCGCCGACCTTTGTGATTCTCACCATTTCATATGAGGGTCTCTTTTACTTTGTCTTCTGTATGACGCTGGTCACCTGGGTGCGGATGGAACATGCTATCTACGTCTATAACAAGCCCCCGGCGGCAAAGCCTTCGGAGCAGAAGCAAGCAGATAACGAGCCCGAGAACTCGTCAGGCGCTACCGCAAAGACCACCGTTCGCGGCGAGACGTACGAATATCGCGCTCTTACACTCTCCGATGCCCGCGTGGCGCTGTTCTTCTTCTTCCTGCTCCAGTCTGCTTTTTTCAGCACCGGCAACATTGCCTCTGTCTCATCCTTCTCCCTAGACAGCGTCTACCGGCTGATTCCAATCTTCAACCCGTTCAGCCAGGGGGCACTGTTGATCCTGAAGCTTCTCATCCCATTTGCCGTCATCAGCGCGAACCTAGGGATCCTGAACCGCCGGCTGGAAATGGCGCCCAGCGCGCTGTTCATGGTGGTCATGACGATATCAGACGTCATGACGCTGAACTTCTTCTACATGGTGCGGGACGAGGGATCGTGGCTGGAGATCGGGACGACGATCAGCCATTTCTTCATCGCCAGCTTGCTGTGCATCTTAGTTGCGGGTCTAGAATTCGTGAGCGAGCTGTTCATCAGCGGGGTTGATTTCGGGACGACCTTCGGTCCTGCTGCGTCCGCTATGCTGGATCAGACTAAGACGGGTATCGCAAAGGCTGTCAGTGTCAACGGTGAAGGAGAAGCTGAAGGAGACAACCTGAACGCGAATGGCTCAGCCGAGAAAAAGCACGCCGAACAACGCCCCGAAGACGAAGAAGATTCCAGCAAGTCGTCTGCGTCTGCGTCTGCGCCTGTTACCAATGGCGTGGAAGCTGGCCCGTCATGAATGAGTGAATATGTCTTGTTTTGATTTCTGTTTCTTTCTATTTCTTTTTCGCTCTTCTTTTCTTTTTTTGAATGGCATATTCTCGTCCCGTCTCCTGTTACCTAGGAAGAATCTGCATAGACTTATTTACTTGTTGGGATTGCATTGATTGCTTCTTTCGTGTACATACTGTAATATACTACAGCACCATACCCTATCTCCATGCTCCATGCCGTCAATCACGGTATCACCAGGATATATATTATTGCTTATTTGAACGCAGTCACTGGGTTTCGTCGTACCGATGGAGTGATAGATCTCGCTTGATCTTTTGTCCCTCACACGGCGAGATAACATCCACGAAGGACATTCTCCGGGACCCTGAAATTTTCAGAGCGCCTATTTGGGAACAGTGGTTTCACAATGCACGGCACACCGTTTGAGCGTGCAACCAACCAACCTATGGGATTTTTCCCCCTGAGATCGTCGTTACACAGGCAAGCTACCTACCCAGGTATATATACTTGCATGCAAGCCTCCCAAACTCAGAGAAATTCTCTGAAACATGACGAGGAATCCAGGACCTGTGAACAACCCTGGAGAATCGCAATCGGTAGACGTGTCTCATGACGCGTGCGCAGCTCCATCCGCTGCAAGCCTGTACTTTATGCAGCGGCAATGTCATTACGCGACCAGTCTTGACTTGCTGCTGTGAATGAAGCCGGGGATAGGACGGGGATGGGGAACACGAGGTAGGTTCTCGAACCAGGATCCCCGCACTCTACTAAACTATTTATGGACAGACATTCCGCATTGGATACCGTTTGAATGGCACCAGTTGAGTAACTTTGAGTCGTCAGTCAGCATCTATTTATTTATTATTTGTCGTGTAACCACCCGCTGGCAGGTTTTCAGGAGTACGGTAGTAAATATTTTATCGAATCTAAGAATCTTTGTCTTCCCTTCCACTGTTACAGACCCCGATGTCAGAGGTAGTATTTCTTCTGATTTGAACTGACTGATGTATGTACAGCCGTTACGGGAAACCTGCATAAGGAGTGGACACCCCAACGGTGCATATGCCTCCTGCACTGCATGAGGTATATGCAACCAACCGGTTCTCTTTGCAGGATATTAAAAGTATGAGGGTGAGCAAAAAGAAAAAGGGAGAAAAAAAAAACAAACGAATCATGGGTATTACAGTGGCCATATTGTGACTAGTTTCAATATTGATATTACTTGCTATGTCTTGTCGACTCTGACATGCAGTGGCATTGGCCAGCATCTGGATTGTCCTATCACATCCAGCCAGGAGACAGATCCCCCAAATGATCTGCCTGCCTTGAAAATCGCGCTGGTTCTAACGTTGAACGGTTATCCTGGCTAAGTAGAATTAGTTAAGATTTAGGGGTTTAGACGCCGTAAGCAACGCCCCCTCGTGCCCGTTCCCGCACCATAGCTGCACCCAGACTACTCCGTGTTTCTTGTAGGTACTCACCGAGCCTCGCGACGTCTGGTCAGATGTTAGTAGCTTTCTAACAGTTTTACAGTATTCTTCAGTTTCGTGGCGTCTTGGTCATTCCCTATCCTGGTTGGGCCTTCTACTGTATTATTGCTTACTAGTTGGTTGAACTACTGCCACGGACCGCCCCCAGCTAGCTCCCTCACCATCAAATCACCAACATCCACACTGTCAGCCTGATATTCTTCATCACTTGTTCTGCTCCTACCCCGGACTTTCTTGCTTTTGCCTTCACAGCCACCGCCTAGCCTCTGGACTTCTGCTTCCCCCC
>NW_027192487.1:39427-82978 GCF_041956645.1 Rasamsonia byssochlamydoides | reverse complement strand
GGGGGGGGAAAGGAAAGGGAAGATTCAGTCAATCGACTACGTACGTCCCGTCGTTCCCGAGCACACGACCCGATATGTCGGCGACTGCGTCGTCCCGCCGCAATAGCCGACCTTGGCATCCAGCAAACCCTTGCCATTGCCAAAGTGCTTGCGGTACAGATGTTCCACGCCCCAGAAGCAGCCCGCCGCGAGGGTGGCCTTTTGCGCGTTGTCCGGCATGGTGGTGATGGTGCGAGCGGCGGCTTCGGATGATGTCAAACCCAGGGACGATCTAGCGGAAAAAGGACGGAAGAAGCGTGAGAACAAAGTCGGCAGCGCAAAGGCCATTGAGCAGTAATAATCAATACGTACTGTACACGGCAGTAACACAAGGGAAGAAGGAAAAGAAAGAGATAGAAAAAGAGCACGGTTGTTCTTGTACCGGTAGCGGTAGACCAATCGCGAAAGTCGGCAATCTGCTGCGGGGAGGGGCAGCTAGGTTGAGGGGTGAAAATTAGATAACGTGGGAGGAGAAAAGAAGTTGAATACGATAATTCCCTTCAATGGGACACAAATTATTATATCTTTATCAGAGTAAAAAAAAATGTCACTGGAGATGTGTTCGTAAATAAACTAGACGTTTTTGTATTGGAGCTAAGTGACAGTGGAGCTCGATTAGAATTAGACTGCAGTGGCGTCATCATCGTGGGATGACAAATAATATTCCGCCAGGCCCCATTCAATTGCTGGAAAATCACGGCATTTGGAATCATGTTTCTAGCAGATTGCTCTCCTGGCACACCTCCTTTGGAAGACTGCTAATGATGACAGCACCTCGGACTAATAATGAACAGCCTCGGTATGAATGATGTCTACGATGCAGCTGGTAACTAACCAAGCTATTCGAGAGAATTACAATACAGCAATTGGGAAAGGAGAAGAAGAGATCGTCAACGTTCGTATCATACCGTAGACTGTCGAAAGGAATTATATTGCTAGTACAGAGAAAAATAAACACCAACTGTCAGAACGCCACCGTCTGAAGCAAAGCGTGAGGCCCGGATAGTCCGAGCGATTAGAAGCATTACTGCATGGTATACATCCCAAAACACCCACTCCGTACGCCGCCGCCCAAAGGAAAGAAAAAGTGCCCTATATGCAGCATTATACTATGTCAACCCTCCCTTAACTGCAGGTCCCAGACTGAAGCGCGTGTCGCTTGCCAAGGCGCTGAGTCTCAACACATCCCGACTGGTCAGACTGACTTCGCGAGGTCGAAGATCCCCCATTGTGAGCCGCCTCTGCGCCGAGTTCTTGGTCACCGAGATCGCACGAGGACCGAGAACATTGGGCTTCAGGTCATGGTCTTTTTCGCTCTTGACCATCCTTCTTGCCTGCGACGCCGTAAACATGGTGTTCTCGTTAGGGGAGCTGCTCAGAGTAGTGGCCGTAGGGCTTCTCCGGCGGTGTGCCCGATCGGAAGTGGCGTTTCCAAACTGACCTCCTGATATGCGTCTCATAACGGCATTGATCTTGATCGCTTCCTCCTTGGATGCCTTCCAGCTCTTCTCAGTGTCTGACATGGGGCTGCTGGTGTAACTGCCACTCGACGTTCGGACGGCGATTCGGGATGGACGCTCCAGCGAGGGCCGATTCAGAAAGATGTTGTTCCCAACATCGCGCAGTGGAGAGTGTTCGTTCTCTGAAGAGGAGATACTTGTTAGTGTCGCTGGCACAGGAGATCCGTTGGACTTCTTGGCCAAGAACCCAGTCTTAAATCGGCTGCTCTTGGTGTGGATGCTCAGCGTCGGCTCGGGCGGTGCTGGGATCGGGGAAGAAGACTGAGGCGACCGGTTTATATTCTTGGTATAAACAGGAATGCCTCGAGGCACAGGAGACACCCGTGGCAGAGGCGGCTCTTCAGACGAGGTCTCCGGACTTGGCTGAGCCTTCTGAGGGGTCTTCTCAAATTCAGCCAGAGAACCATCCTGCTCATCGTCTTTCCATCGGACGACCCTCTTGGTCGACTTGGCCTGTGTCTTCTTCGGAGTGAAGCTGACGCCCTTCTTCGCCATTCCCAGCTTTCGGCGTCGCGGAGAACCCTTCAGAGGGGACGCCGATACGTTAGGTACCATTGTAACCGGTGGATTCAGAAGTTTCGGAGCGCTCCCAGAAAGACTGGATTTCCTTCGGCGTATAGGACTCCTGGACCGGGGAGGCACTTCAACTGAAAGCAAACTGCCGTCAGGCTTAACAACACTGGATACTGCGCTGGAGCAAGAATTGAGCATCTTCGTCAGAATCTTCCTTCCAGTTTCGACGGCTTCCTCCTCGCTAAGCTGCATGATGTTCTCAATGGAAGACACAGTCTCGAAGTGAGCCTGAAGAAGCATTTGCACCGTGGCCACGTCGCCTGCTTTGTCGTGCTCGGCAATCGTGGAAAGTGCCTCTCGCTCCGCATTCGCTTTCAACAGCTCGGCTTCTCGAGTCAGATTTGAGATATCGGTGTTATCGCTGGTGTCGAATTCCCGAAGCTGCTGGATACCATGCTCGAGTGCGCTGTTGATAGCTCGTTCCCAGTTGTTCTTCGCGATCCGCTGGTTCAAGTGGTGTCGAGTGCTCTCCAATTCGAAGAGAATCCCCTGAGCCGTCTTGCGGATGGCCTGGAGGTTGGCCATGGGCTCATCACTCTCGCAAGAGTCACAGACGCTATCGAATGCAGCAATCCATGACGATAATATGCTAATCCGGCGACTGACTTGTCTCAGCTTCAGCATGCTGTTGATCTTTTCCTGTCTCTCTTGGGCCGAGTGCTCATAAGCATTCCGGATGCGAGACACGCTCTCCCGCACAACAGCTTCTTTCTTTTCGTTCTGCTTTCGGAATTTGGCAAAGGCAATCGATTCGTATTCCTTTTGTTGGGCCTTGAGCTCATTGATCAGGGCCATTTGCTCGTCAATCTTCACCAGGAAGTCCTTGACGTGGCGGTTCACATTATAGACATTCCTCGTAACCTTCGTTTGAATATTCTTCGCTCGATTCGCGTAACGTAACGTGTTCTGAGTCTCATCGAAGTGCGCACTTGACGGGCTGACGCAGACAATCATAACCGTTTTGCAGTTCCCGCCAAGAGAGAATTTGAGAAGCCGAGTGAGCTTGGAGTTGCGGTAGGGGACATGGTTTCGTTTGCGCGGATCACAAAGGGCGTTGATACAACTTCCTAACGCCAACAAAGACTTGTTGATGTTTGCTCCCTCCTGGAGTCTCTCTCCTCGGTTTTTCGTCGCACTCGCTCGTTCGCTTCCTGCAAGATCGATGATGCTCAATGTGGCCATCGTCAGCGGCTCATTAACGTCCGCGTTGCGGTCCTTCTGGGCCACGTTAATTTGAAGGACGGCATGGGACCGAGAAGAAGTTGCGTTGGCTTCGGTGGGAGATATGGTGCGACACTCGTTGCCTCGCATAATCATGTCCATGACTTCCTGCACATTCTTTGGATGATGGCTTGATAGCCCAGCGACGGAGACCGATTGATTTGCATCTTCGCGCAGCGACAGGCCTTGTTTGCTACCACCAGGGACGAGCAAGTCGCGAATGGTCTCGTTGTAAATCTCAAGGTAGGAGAGAGAAACTTCGGTTACTTTTTCTTCTTTTCTCTCTTCTATCCTCTCGAAGAGCTCTTGCATTGTCAGGAAGATGATTCCGGGTTGCTGTGCGGTCCCCGTAATCGTGTGCGTCTTTCCACAACCTGTCGCACCATACGCAAAGACGGTGGCATTGTATCCGTCCAGCACGCTGTCGAGCAGGCCTCTGGCCGTGGCTTCGTACACCTCGGCTTGTGTTGCGTTCTGGTCGAAGATACGATCGAAACAAAAGGTCTGATCCTTGACTCGTTTACCGTTGGGCACAACACTTCGAGAGAACTTCTGGACAGGGTTATCCTCCGGCGGGTCAAACACTCTTGAAAAGGTGTTAGTGGTCGCGTCAGAGAACTTAGCAACAACAATAAGAAGACTCACAAGCACTTGTCGTCGATGACCTTAATGACTGATCTGATTCCCTTTTGCGTCAGCTTAGGTGTGCTGGGGACGCCAGCGAGGGATCCATCGCCGAGGAACAACGGTGTATCGTCGCATTTTGCAAGCTGTGCTGCCTCTCGAATTGTGAAAGGCCGCACTCTGACCGTCACCGAGATTGAGGACGAGTCGCTGGAGGAAGCCATATTGTATGGCTTGTCTTGCTGTGCCCCAATGGCCCTGGGGCTCTAATAATATGGAAGGCAAACAAACGCGACTGTTTGCAATTGTCAGTCAGGATCGCCTTGCCCCCAGGTGCTGCGATTCTCCTGTACGAAGGAAGTGATAGACTTAATATGGGGGAGATAGAATGCAAATGTAGCTCTAAGTTAGAGGAATGTGGATGTGGATCTATCTTGACCCCGGAAAAAGTGCTTGGTTATTTAAGCGTCGTCTTCTAGAGGTCTTCTAAAGGGGTTCTGCTGTTGACGGTCGAATGTTGTTTCTACCGCCCGTTGCTCCGAGCAACAGCCGCTGTCAGTGCGTCGATGCGTGGCGTTAGCATCGGCCCTCATATTTTTGGTAATCGCCAGCAGAGACGCTTTTAGTCCCGCAAACACCACGCACTTCTGCTTAAAGGCACGACTATATGACACATCGCGATAACTTAGATTGATTCAATATTAATGAAGAGCTTCTGGGATCAGAGGTTAATTAATCGACAATTACAAATTACAGGAGCTTCTGCTTTTAAAATTCTGCGATAGCTCTTCTGGAATAACTATGACTGCTTCTCTTTCGAGTCTGTAGTTAGAATGTTCACTTGTCAAGTATCAATTCAAGTATATCAGTATATACAGAATCTAGGCTTCCACTCCAGCCTATGGACACTTCTGTATCTGAAAAGAGTTCTTTCATGTATGTATAGGTATAAAGACTCCCAGAAAGAATACACTTTTCAAACGTTGCGTTCGATGATAGCGAAGTTCAGCGCAGCACATAATTTATCTTTATCATAACCTCCCTCCCATTTTGAGACGCCACCTGAAACGCCAATATACCCGTAAAACCATCCCAATCGACCCAAACCATCAGGATTACTGTACGTAGGTAACATTATTCAGGCTCTTCGTCATCGAGAGTCGGGACCACTACGTCCCAACCGGGGTCTTCAAGTTCCAATTCCAAGACGTCTTTATCCTGATTTTCGTCACTCGCCTTGCGAAACCGGAAGGCGATTGGTTGTCCATTTCTGATATCTGCAGACTGCAGGCTGGTTTTCGTCCCGTTCTTGGCACGACCAGAGGCCTTTTCGCCGTTGGCAAGTTCGACATCGAGTCGAGTCCAGCCTTTTTCGAGCTCATTTCGATCGACAGGAACGCCAAACTCGATCTCTGATGGATCGTCCGGGACCGGATCCCCGTTTATCTCTTTTATACCGCGGCTCTTGAGAGCATGCAGAAGCTTTTCCTTGACTGAGGCGATCGATTCATGGCCTGGTACCATGAGGAGGACCGTAGTCTTGTGCTTTTTGAACCGCAAGGTCCAACTCAGGGGATCTGGTTTTGACTTCTCCAGACATCAGTCTTCATTTCATATATGATTATTCTTATCGACTGTAGACTCACCATGTTGAGATGTAGTGTATCGTTGAGATAATAGCTCGTAGGTTGCGGCAGCTCGGACCAGGCATAATCGGCAATCGGAGAATTTAGTTGCAGTCTCCGGCGGAGAAGATCCTTAACCGCACACCACCCCCGGCTCTCAACAAGACAGCAAGCCCTCTGAGAACAACAGACTGAGCGACTCGCAAATTGCAATTTGAATTCTTTATACTGGAAGTTCTCTGTTTTCTACAGACCGTCCTCCCTGGCGAAATGGAGGCAGCTCAGCCTGGGCGCGGCCAGTCTCAAGACCCGCCGTGGCTGCTCAAAATCCTGCATTGGTATAAACTGTTCGAGTCCGACACGCCTCCACGGCTAGGGATGGAGATCAAAGACCGTCTGCCGTACACGACGTTTGCTGCTTTCTCCGTTGGCATGGCCATTGGCTCCTCCTACGGTGCCAAAAAGGCAGCGTATCAGTTCCGCGCGGAGAACGCCCATCGGTTTCCCACCACCACGACGGGGTGGTTCCAGTACCACAAGACGAAGAACTACAAGGCGATCGTCGGAGGGGTTCAGGAAGGCATGAAAATGGGATTCAAGCTGGGGGGCGGCGCGCTGGCTTTCTGCCTGTTCGAGGAGACGGTGGATTATGCTCGTCATGACCGGAGGGATTTCCTATCAACTGTCATAGCTGGCTTGTCTTTCTCAGGGATTTACAGCTTGCTTGGTATGCTGCTCCTTGTAGCTTATGACTCGTTCATCGACAGCTGACCCGTTCTCTCTTGTAGCTCGACACGATATCTACACTGCCGCGCGCACGACCAAATTGGGTCTGAAATTGAGTCTCGCGTATGGTTTGATGCAAGATGCGCTGGAGTCTCTGAAAGGGAATCGCCCTGCATATGTTGACTTTCTATTGGGCAACCGGCGATCTGCCAGCAAGAATGATGACTCTTCATGATTTTGTGTGGAGGCCTCTGAAGTTGTCTTCGTCGCCTGGTCTCCATCGGTACCTAGGGCAGAGCGCCCCGGTGCATGCTGAGAAGGATTTGATTGGCCATAATTATTCAATTGTGACCAGAGAAGCTTCTTGATTCCTGCAACGCCAGATCCTGGCCTCATCTGGCCCATCTAACTGCGGGGTACGTGCTCTTGGGATGCGGATCTGGTGAATCAAACTCGACGGGTCGAGCGTTGACTTTCCGTCACTACTCCGCCGATACTCCGCGTTGGAACGCCGCTCTGAATTCTTGACGGGATAAGTTTTGCCCCGTCCCCGTGGGATCTAGTGGGTCATGTCAGATCAATCAGCGAACTCTCCTGTTCTCCAGTGTCTATTCGTCGGAAGTTCAGTTAGGCTGCCAATACGTCTGGTCTGCAGACAACCCGCGCCCTTCGTGCTGGGCAAGGGCGCAGATTATGGTTTTGTGGGTTTCTGATCTTTTTGACTGCCGCACATGCGCAGCATGCTTTCATACGGACTCTGCGATCTCACATTGAGTGGCTCGAGTCGGTGTCCATTGGCATGCTGTAATTTCTGGCGAGGTTTCCGAATTCTCTGGGGCTCAAAGATCTCATTCTATCAGCAACGAGAGCCTCAGCGGAATAATGTATTTCCTAATCGACGCTCCTCGCGATCATACAACCTGGGAGTACGAGCTTCTCAATTCATCCCATGTCTCAAGACCGTCGAGTCTGCAGATCGGGTCATGCTACATGATGTACACTAGTACACTATTTTGCGAGAATAACGATAAATGATACCCATGAGATGTTTGTTTTGTCGCTGAGAGTTGCAGCATGTTACCTATCTTCTAGTTAATGTAGTTGAAAGTGTCCGAAGAGATGATATCCATGAGCTCTAACTACCTACTGTTGATAGATTCCCTTCCAAAAGGTGACAGATCTTGTTATTATCAAAGCTTAGGTCGCATCGTTGAACGGGAAGGAATACTATATAGTTAGGTAAATTCCGAACAGCAGGTTCCGACAGTTTGTAGCTCTCTCTCTCTCTCTTTTTCTTTTAAAAAAAAAACTCCGTTCAGTCTGTGATTGGTGACCTAGTAGCTATTATTTTTTTGCATTGCAGATGTGACCTTCAGACCTGGTCTTGCGTAGAAGTTGTCCTGCATAGAGTATACTGCGTCCCATATCCGTTCCTGACAGGTCCACCTATCAAGTCAAGGACTCGTACCTACACTCTCGAGTATTATTCCTTGCCCTTTTTTTGATTTGTGTTCAATCCTAAACATAGATGGTATATATTTATGGAATGTGCACAGGCACAGTCCACGTTGTGGGGGCCAGTTTTATGATGATCTCGGGGCGCTCCTGGAAAAAAGAGATCTGATCGTCATGATAACCGTTCAGCAGTCTGAAACAGCTGGCACAAATCGAGATAAGGTGTCCAATGAATGTTGAGAGTGAGGTTTTTGAGGCTCTTGCTCAGAAAACGTGGCAACGAACTCCTACACTGTGGATAATAATATATCATGGCCAAATTACTGGGCGTGGCCGACAGCCCCCATTTTCCTTCCCGCAGATAGTACTCCGTACAGTCAAGTCACCAGCAGGAAGCGTCATCGGCATTAGGTATTCCGTCTTAGGCTGACAGGGAACGAACTCCTACAAAAGTACTCAGTTTGTACATATATGCACCGAAGCCATACAAGCTGTACGGATCGGAGTAGTGGTAGTTAATAGTACCTGGTAGCACATGACTCTGGAGCCACAACAGACTCGGAACCTGAGTCTCTGAATCGACAACGCAATCGGCAATTCATTATATGGCCCTCCATAAATGATAAAACACTGCAAGACTAAAGACCCACCACAGGATCCCGGGAGCTGCAAAAGTTAAAAGACCAGGGAAGTCGACAAATCAAGACTCTTACTCGACTAGCTGTTTCATCCATGCAACGTCTGACGGGATACCCTCTTCTGGATTTTCTGGAATCTTTCTAGAAGAATGCGGTGTTGGGTGTTGCCGGCGCTCCAGAAGTTTGAAGTTAGAACCTATCGAATCTCGACGATCTGTTGCAGCCACCTTGTCAGACGGACAGTGCAGCCGCGTCTGCCCGGGTTACCTTATGCAGCAGTACATAGTTGCATCTGCAGCGACAAGGTCTTAATTTAGCAGCAGCAGTGAACGGTACCTGGACCTACCTAGGGTATCTAGTATTGAAATTTGTCACTAGGTTGGATGAAGATGATGATGTCGATGACGGAGGATAAGTTAGTATTCGGACCTGCTAAAAAGAGACCTGCTAACTGCCTAGCTTCCTGCCGAATTGCTTGCCTCCGTTGCCGGTTGGTATCGTCCTACTTGAAGCCTGATCTGTCTCAATTGAAACAATAATAGGGCCCAGTCTGTGAAGGACCGGCCATCTGTAGCCTCTATCTCCGGTTCAGTTCGCGGCACTAGAGAGGATGAGATAAACCGAGCCTCTCATCCACTGCTGCCGGGAGAGGGAAGAGGGCAGACGATCATTGAGGGCAGGTGCGATTGGTGGTCCCTGCACCGGTCCTGCCCCGCAGCTGCCGGATTAGGTACCTACATACAGAGTACATGAGGAAAGAACCTATCATCACCCAACCCAGAGCACTCGATCTGCAGGTACAGTCTCTTGTAAGGAACCTTGCAAGGCCAGTATCCCCTAAAGAGGCTCCCATCAGAGGAGACAGGACTTTATGGTTCTATCGGAGTATAGCTGACGAGAGCCGTATCTCGGATTAAAAATAGGCATGCTTACCCTGTGGACCCAACTATAATAATTGGCGACCTCACTGGCCCTCTGCCCTCGGCTGCTTGTTCCCCTCTCCACCGCCTCTCTCACTGGCTGAACGCCCGTCATTATTATTGTTCAATGCTTCTGCAAGCATGTCGAGCTTGTCTTTGGCCTCTCTAGGTGCGTGGCTGGCAAGCCTCCAAGCCAATCCAGTGACTTTTCCCATTGTTGGTTTCCTCTCACTGCTTACTCCAACCTAGCTAGTTGAAGCAGCCTTGAAGCGAACAGCATTATTGTTCCTGACCCCCAACTCCAACAACAATCGCCACTCCATGCAGGGATTTTTCTTCTCATCCTCACTCGATTCGATCAGCTACGAAGAACCCTCCACCAAGTCGCTCAGGACGCCGGGCCGGCCCTGCTCTGAATTCTCGTAATTCCGTTCTGCCAGTTCGGCTTCCTCCCCGCTCCGATGCCCGCAGGGCCCGCACCGGTGTTTCGGCTGCTGCTTTCCCCACCTCCAGCTCTACAGCCTCTGACCCGACTCTCGACCGCAGCACGTGTTGTGTTCCCGTGCCCTCCTCTGTCTTGCGCTGCTGTCGGTCTTTTCTGACTTCTGACGAACTAGCATATCGCTGCTCGACGGCTTCTTCCCGACAATCACAAACTGCCTCTCGCATCTTGGACGTGGTGTTGATGCTGTCTGTCTGTCGCTATCTGGCGGAAGCTACCAGCGATCTGTAAGTGGATCTCCCGCTTTATCTTAACTTTTTCCCCCACCTGCAGTGCTCCCAGAAGTGCAAACTGACTGTTCTGCCTCGACTGCCAGTCTCCTGGACTCTACGAGACGAGTGTTTGAGTCAGCCAACATCTGGTTTCGTGTCTGACAAATCCAGAATTTGAATCCGTCCAGCTTCGACCGTGACAGTTCAGATTCATGTCTCGCGACAACCAATGCTCTTCTCTCCGCTGTCGTCGTTGATCCATCAGCCTTCCTTATAGCACCATGTGTCTTCTCTGATACACACAAACGTCGCTTCCGATATCAATTGGAAGAAGAAGAACCAAAATCAAACACACAGATTCAGCAACCATGCGGCGCCAACGCCGATCCAGCAGCGGAGCCTCCACAAAGGCGGCCGCTCCCATTCCCGAGGTCGTCTCCGTGATACACTCCTTCAATTCCGCAACGACCCCAAACCGTCCGGTGCGCCCGTCTCCGTTGGCCTCGTCGCAGATCCAGGGCATGCCCCTGGACCTGATTGATCGAATCCGCTCTTTTCCTCTTTTCCAATCCACCCCCGAATCCTTCCTCGTCGAAGTCGGGCTACATCTTCGTCCACAGCTACACTCTCCCAACGACTATATCGTAACCGAGGGCGATGAGGCCAAGGCTATGTACTGGCTGGTCCGGGGGGCCGTGGCCGTCACGTCCCGCGACGGGGAGAGCATTCACGCAGAACTTAAGCCAGGCGCCTTCTTTGGAGAGATTGGGGTCTTGATGGACCGGCCCCGGACTGCGACCATCATTGCCCGAACCCGTTGCTTACTGGTCGTCCTCACCAAGGAGGATTTCCGAAAGATTCTGCCAAAGTTCCCCGAGGTCGAGCGCGCCATCCGGGATGAGGCCCAGGAGCGATTGATGATCCTCGAGAAGAAGAAAAAAGAACGGCAAGATGCAGCCTCCAAATCGGCGGCGCCGCACCGGAGAGGTTCGAAACGAGTGCGCGATAGCGGCTCCGGAGATCTCTCTCCCGGGGAAGAAAATGACCAGAAGACGATGAACATGCACAAGAAGCGCAAATCCCCCAGCCCAGGCGTCGCCGAGGTGACACCGTCGAGCGCGTTGGAGAATGGCATGGTCAATGTCCGGTTGTTGCTGAAGGAATTGCCCCTCTTCGCCGGTCTTCCTCCGGATCTTCTTCATTTTCTTGGATTGAACGTTCAGCCCCTGTCTTATCCACCCTTCACGGAGATCATTCGGCAGGACTCGCTGGGCCGTGAAATCTACTTCATCGTGCGAGGCGAGGTGGAAGTCCTGAACGAGAATCCGGACACGGGATGCCCTCGCAAGAGTTCCGATGACCAAGGCCGACGCGTGGTGGAAGTCAAGGCTCGCTTGGGGCAGGGCCAGTACTTCGGGGAGATCGTGAGCCTCTCTCTCACCCCTCGCCGGACCGCAACGGTCCGCTCCGTCACTTCTGTGGAATGTCTCATGCTCAGTGGGGAGGTGCTGGTGGAATTCTGGGAGAAATGCCCGGAGGATATTCGCAGGCAGATCGAAAGGACGGCGAAGAGCCGACTCGAATCGGCGACTGACGGCGATGTGCTCATGGCCGATGCCAAGGACCCAACACCTTCCATCAACCACCTGTCCATCGACGACAAGCTCAAAATCACCAACTCGCGACGGAAATCGATGCCCATGGTGACGCTCACGGAAACGGAGTTGGATCCCTCGCACAAAGCCGATGGGATGGCTGTGTCCCCGGTGCTTCCCTCGGATCCAGACCCCTTTCTGAGTGTCGGTTTGGATAACGTTCGGCTCAAGTCCCGTCGCGGTTCGGTAGGCGTGATCTCCCCGGAGGAGGCTTCTGGAGGAGATGATCATCACTGTCAGACCAACCACCTGGAACCCCGTGTAGGCAGCTCCTTCCGAGCCGTGTTTCCCGAAATCGCGACGGGGTCGAAATCCCGAACGAGTTTACTGCACAGCAGCAAACCTGATAATCGGGGAATCCTGCCTGACGATGTTCTCGTCCAGATCTTTCAATATCTGGACCTCCACCATCTTCTCCGCCTGCGGGCCGTGTCCGTTCACTGGTCCGAGATCCTCACCAAATCACCCAAACTCGTTCACTATCTCGATCTCAGCATCTACAACCGCAAGATCACGGACGATGTCGTCACGACGATCATCTGCCCTTTTGTCCAGGACCGGCCCCGTTACATCGATATCAGCAATTGTTTCCACCTCACGGACGAGGGCTTCACCGCTTTGGCGAAGTCGTGTGGCCGCAACGTCAAGGCGTGGAAGATGAAAAGTGTTTGGGACGTGACTGCATCTGCCATCCTCGAAATGGCGAGCACAGCCACCGGGCTGCAAGAAGTGGACTTGAGTAACTGCAGGAAAGTGAGCGATACCCTTCTGGCCCGGTTGGTTGGGTGGGTTGTACCAGCATCGACATTTGCACATCATAACTCGCTTGTGCAGGCCAATAAAGGGAACAGCATTAAACCTACGATGCAGACGGCAGCCGGTGCCGTATATGGATGCCCACAGCTGAAACGGTTGACCCTGTCATACTGTAAACACGTCACTGATCGTTCCATGCATCATATCGCTTCTCATGCCGCTGGTCGGATTGAACAGGTCGACTTGACGCGGTGCACGACAATCACCGACCTAGGATTCCAGTATTGGGGAAATGCCCAGTTCACCAGACTGCGGAAACTCTGCCTGGCCGATTGCACGTACCTAACTGATAATGCGATTGTCTATCTGACCAATGCTGCGAAACAGCTGCAGGAACTGGACTTGGTATGTTATCCGTTCTTTCTTTTATTCTGGATTGGGAGTCTAATTGTCGTTACCCAGTCATTCTGCTGCGCACTCTCAGACACAGCGACTGAAGTTCTCGCCCTTCAGTGCTCTCAGTTAACACATCTCAATATGTCGTTCTGTGGCTCTGCCATTTCAGATCCATCGTTAAGAAGCATCGGCCTCCATCTCCTCATGCTTAAAGAGTTATCAGTGCGTGGTTGTGTCCGTGTCACAGGTGTTGGTGTCGAAGCTGTGGCAGACGGTTGTCATCAACTGCAGTATTTCGATGTCAGCCAATGCAAGAATCTCACGCCATGGCTCGAATATGGTGGACATATCCGATATAGGGACAGGATCCACTTCGAGACTGTCGCCCGAAACAGTCGGTAAACTTGGGCGCTGAGCGCTACCTCCCAGTTGTGATGCCACGTCATGAACTCCTGGCTCGTCTTTGCATTTCATCCCGTCACGGTCTCCATTACGAAGTATTTCCGCGCGGGCAGCGTCTCATATGTTGCATATTCCTGTCATTTTGGACGCATTTTTTCTGGTCTGTACAATTTACATATATGGCATTTTATATTGGTTTGCTTTTAACGTCCTAGTTGCGAGTCAATGATGTATGACGATGATGAGAATTGTTTGGCTCCTTTCCCCTTTGTCTGTTTTTGGAATACTCCTTCCGTCTTTCTCCCCCCTGATCCTGTTTCTTTTTTTTTTGTATAGTTGAAGTGGAACGAGTTCAATTCCCATGTCGCTCTCAGAAGGTTTTTCTTGGCCAGTGAAGGCGTAAGGGAGTACTGGAGACGGCAGAAAAGCAACGAGGTCTTTTCCTTTTCTGGAAATATTGCATTTTGTTGTATCTTATGATTCTTCCTTGCAGGTAGCAGAAAACATCTTGTTGACTTCTGAAATCATGGGTGGGGTTGTCCATCACTTTAGAGGCAGCATTTTTGATTATTGTTTATGGTTCTTGGGAAAACTGATCCGATCTTTCTCGCAGTTCCGAAAAGCATCAGTTTTCATTGTCTGCAGATACAAAGAGGCTAACAATCATATATATACAATTGTTATGCTGATGGTGTCTATTGTTACTCTTCGCATCACAAAGGAAAGGTGTCTAGCCAGTGCACCAAGAACATGTCTCATTATTAATAAAAACAATACCTACTACATACAATTTCTTTCACCACATGGCGTAAAAGGCTCTTTGGAATTTGCTGCAAAGATCTTTGTCCGTCATCATCTACGAACAACGCCCTTTTTTGGTACTTGTTTTGAGACACAGATACAATGGCACAAGGAAGCTATCATCTTCTTTCTCGAGACTTTCACAAAGACAACGCCTTCCCTCCTCCGTTCATCGCGCTTTGTCTCAGTTGCCTTGATATCCTTGCGCGCATCGAGGTCCAACACTGGGGACGATGCATTCGCCGAAGTATAAGAGGAACGGACCTTCCCTTCTTTAGTCCCTCGATTCGATAACTTGTTTTCTAGAGAGACAAGATTCTACGACAGCATTTGACACATCCACATTTTATCTTTTCCTTCTCTGGTATCCGCTTGTTGTGAGGTTCCCGCCTAGGTACAATTCAATTGATCTTGAGTCTGGGATCTTTCAGAAATGGCGACGAATCCAGGGAACACTGACGAATTCTCTCAGGGGAAGTTTTACGAAGGATTTCACCTTGACAATCTTACTCCGGACCCATTGGACTATGTTGCAGAGGACGATGCAGCGGCTCTTGCTCCACCAGGATACTATCCCGCGGATTCTCAGCCCACCCAAGGTGATGATGATGCTGGTCAGACTCAAACTGGGCCTTTATCTCCACAAGCAGAGGAGATTGCCCATATCTTGACAGAATTGGCTCCGGCTGTTGCTGACCAGCCCTCCGCGTCTGCACCATCTCCAGAGGCTCCAACAGCGAGTGTTGAAGTTACTGCAGGGACTGACGAGGTAGCCGCTCACGAGAGCGGAAGTACGCGTGGAGGTAGGAAAGCCGGTAGGCAGGCAACCCGTGCCAGAGAGCCATCGAAGACTGAGACTGAGAAGGTGGCAGAAGAGGAGGAGAAGGAGGCCACGTCAGATCAACCGAGGGGAGGAGAAGCAGCCCAAGAAGCTCAAGAAGATGCGAATAAGAATACACGCAGGAGACGTGGACGACCGCCGATGACGACGAAACCAGCGAACACAGAAGAGCAAAAGGAGGAAGAGCAGGAAAAGGAGAAGAAAAAAGAGCGGACTAAACGAGCATGCAACCCATGTCGAGTAAGTTCCAACCCCTTGTCATGCTTCTTTCTTTCTTTCTTGTATTCCCCTTCAGTTGACATCTCGGATTTTGATGTTTCTGTTGTATCACCCCTTTTACCCCGTGATTTATCACCAGTCTTTTTTTAGGCTTTCGACTCGTTGATTGATCCGAGTTTCATGTCTCTCTTCTAGCAGCTGGCTACTCTCCCAGCTGTATATGATACATCATGAGCATGAACAAGGAAGGCCTTCTTTGTTTGCAAGCACTCTCAGGTCTCAGTGAGCCAGGTACGGAGATGTATCAAATGGTGTCTCTTCACAGATGTCATACTTCGTCCACCATGATAACCATCCGGCTTCCTTCATTCACCATGATCTTCTCATCTGCTAAAGTGCGTCACAAATCTTGAGGCTTGAGGATCCCAGAGCGGTTTAGCCTTGGTTTCTCCTTGTCTATTGCGTGTTTTGCAGACGTGGATTGACAACCTCTGAGTCCTTGGACGCATCACAACACACTACAACACGTCCAACTCAGGTCTCAACAAGACAAACAAGTCATTGGGACTAAGAAGAGATCGTTAGAGTCTGTGAACAAGTTATCACAGTCTAAAGATGGAGCATCAAACTCTGAAGCGGAGATTCAATCTGCCGATTCATCCTCCAAACGTTTGTCGAGCTTCTTCCCCCTGCATATATGAGTTTCTATCCATTGTTTACTATTCTTCGAACCGCAATTATGACGATCATTCTGCTAATCTTGTTTCTTGAACTTCCAGAAAGCCAAGGGCACCTGCGACCAAAATATCCCAAAATGCCACCGGTGTCTGACAAACAATCTGGATTGCGTTTACGATGATCCTTTCACCGATAGGCCTCTTCGCAGAGGTCAGCTGGAGGATACGGAGGAGGAACTGAGGAAGACGAAGGAGAGGTTGGAGGAGATGGAGAGGAGAGTGAAGAGGCTGACAGAGGAGGTTAACAGGCTCAGGGCAGAGCGCGATCAGCTACGCCGGCATAACTCTGCTTTGCAGACGTCTCATCAGAGTCAGGTTACCAGCTACGGCCCGCCTGCTCCACGAGCTGCTACTCCCCTTTCCACTGAGCCGACATCCGGTCCTCAACTTGCTGAGCAGGTACCACCTTCTGAATCGTCGAGTCAGCACCACCAGGAACCTCGTCCGCAGCTGCCACAGGTGCAAACTGCTGCTACTGCTTCCACCAGTGCAAGAAGGGGTGAGTTGGATCCTTTCTCAGAATCTGGTTGAATGTTTGACATGGTGGTTAATAACATCTCTGATTATAGGATTCTCATCACCCACGGATGATATCACTCGACAAACTATTAAGCGCCGTAGGCTTGCCCGGAATGATAATAATAATACATCGACGGGAGCAACATCTACCGTCCTTTCACGTCCTTCTCCGCATGCTCCTGAGTCTCAGGCCTGGAGACCGCCGCTGAATTTCCGTGAGATGCAGCAATTAAGTCAGTGGAGATGCGACGTAGCTCGTGGCCTATCTCTGGGAGACCTCGATCAGAGAAGAAGGGAGAGTCTGCGGCCGCAGGGACAGTTACTGTCGCAACTGGAGCGGGACCAGGAGCAAAAACAACGACCACAACGGCCACAACGGCCACAACGGCCAACGCGCCCAATGATTCTCCCGTTTACGCCAGGATTGGTGCATACGAGTTCCCAGGACCCATCGCCCTTTGGTACTGAACGACAATATTATCCTCCCCGGCAGCCACAACAGAGACAGCAGGCACAGCAGACGATTCAACCATCTGCCTTGCAAGAAGGAGCTACTCTTCACGAAGGACATGACCAGCAGCAACCACAGCAGATGATTGCTCCGTCTGCCTTGTTGCGCGATGGAGATACCTTTCATGAAGGGCATGGACAACAGCAGCCACAGCAAACGATTGAACCATCAACCTGGCACGGAGACGCCTTCCACCAGGAGGATGTCCACTACCAGCAGCAGCAGCAGCCGCCACAGCAGACGATTGAACCATCTGCCTCTCGCGAAGGGGAAGCCTTTAATACAGGAGCTTTCTTGCACGAAGATGACCCGCAATTTGACCAGCAGTTTCGTCATTTCTTCCAGAGCTAGGTCCATGCCTAGCTAGCTAATCCTGACGCCTTTTTTCTCTCTCTCTCTCTCTCTCTTCTTCTGTGAGTTTACTATTCTGAGTTACTTATTTCTGCTCGTTTTGCAGCTGTTATGTCCTTTTTTCTTTGTCCTTTTTGCCTTTTTTTTTTGTCTCGAGTCGAGAATGACAGATAGATAGTTCTTTCTTCACTTTTTCACTTTCACTTTCACTTTCACAACTTGATCTTGATGTACTGTACTATAGATGTCTGTATGGGTGTTTTCTTTTCTTTTGATTTGACACAATCTTGCTATCTTGCTTGCTTCGCAATTTCGTTCGGATAGGAAGAGTTTTTTTTTTTTTTGACCTTTGTCAAGGTTTGATTTTTTGGCATGTACTGTAGCTAAGTGGTTACTGGTTCGTCGGAACTTCGTGATTTGATTTTTCTTTTCTTTCTTGTCTTTTCTTTCTTTCCCTGATTTCTTTTTCTTTTTTTCATGGATGTGTATAGTATGAGTCAAATCGCATTGCCCTGTCTGGTTGATATCTCTCTGGAGAAAAATTCGAGTTCTGAACGTCGAACGTCGGGATATACTTACTGTATAGGTAGGTATTACATGTAGATTGCATTGAATTGCAGGGTTTGTAAGTAAAGACTTCGACATTGACGTTAGTTATTGCAAAAATTAGATTTTTTTTGATCGATTGATCAATCGATCAATCAATCCTCTTACATCATACCTATCTATCTACCTATTTCTTTATTTCCTATAACAACAGCAAACCCCCTTCCTCTCACACCACTCGCGCACCAATCCCGCACTGACTTCCCGATCCTCCCCGATCAGACCCAGGCCTTCCGTGTTCAGCCACGTCGCGAGCTCTTCGAGTACGATGGGGTCGTAGAGGAGGATCTTCTCGTGCCAGGTTGGTTGTCGTTTCTGGCCTGGCATCCGCGGTTGCGCTTGGACCGCTTTCGTGATTTGCGAGAATAGGCTGGGGAGGGTATCGTTGTCATCATTATTATCACCAGAACCATGATTGGTATCGGGGATTGTTGTCGAAGTTGACGCTGTAGATCTCTGTGGGGTGCTGCTAGGGCTAGCAGCAGGCCTCGAGGCTAGCGGAAGAGGTGGTATTGTCGGGGTAGTAGGTCGACGACGACGAGAAGAGTTCGTCGAAAAATACCGGCTTTGTTGTAGTTGTTGTTGCTGTATCCGGGTCGGGGACGGAATTATCTCCTCCTCTGAATCTTCGATTTCTTCCACCACGACTGCTGCTGGCGTCGTCGCTTTCGTGTTTTCAGTTTCGGTTTCGGGGGCTGCCTTCTTTTTGCCTTTTGATCGTCCTGAAACGGATGACAATGATGATGATGACAACGACGCGGTTTGTCCCTTCCTGCGTCGTCCACGTGACTTTGGTTTGTCGGGCTGCTGCTGCTGCTCTTCTTTATTTGCTTGGCGTGAGGAAGTCTTCGCTTGAGATCCAACTGTAACCGTAGTTTTGTCGGCTGACTTTGTAAAATCACTTGGTTGTGGTTTGTCCTTTGTCTGCTTCAGCCCAAATTGGGAACTCTCTGAATTCCCGCCCGCTTGTCCTGCAGTCGGATGCATATTCTGCCAGCATTTCTCGAGCAAAGCAATCATCTTATTGCGGCTCTTGATGGGCTTGAATCCGTAGGCGGCGATTTGCTTGCTGAGTTCAGCGTCCGTGAAGCCACTGTATCTTGGCATCTCTGGCGGGGGAAGAGATGGTTCTTTGGCAGCTACAGTTACCTCACGGTTATTAACCGGCTTGGCTGGTTCGAGAGGCACAGATGATTCTCTTCTGGACACAGGTTGTTCTTGTTGTTTTTGTTGACATGTTGAGGCCGGCTTGGATTGCACGTTGGAGTTCGTACCAACGACAAGCAATTCATCTTTCTGCGTTTCTCGAGCATCATCTATTCTGTCAGCATTGGCTTGAAGAGAAGGAGTCTGTCGACCACTGGAGGCATCTGGAGAATTGACCATGTCCAGGATTTCCGGCTGGACCACGAATCCTTCTGAGTTCCTCGCAGCTACAGACCATAGTCCTCTTGAGCTTGTGAACCGTGAAAGGGTGCTTCTTGTCGAACTTGACGTAGCGCTCTGACCAGAAAGATTACTACTCTCTGTGGACACAAAACTTTCTGAAGCAAGTAGAGCCTTCTGCGTCTCCCTCACGAACGTTGGGGAATCGTCCCCTTCTAGCTGACTCCAGGTGCCGAATAGGAGTTCTTGGTCTTCCAAGGACTTCGTCGCCGCCTCTGGAGACAGTATTATGTGCTCTCTCCAGAGAGCCTTAGATTTCACGACGCTATTGTTGCCCCTTTTGGCTGGGACCTTTCGCTTAGGAGCTTTGGTCTTGTCTGTGGTTTGTCCCTCGTTTCTTTCGAAATACCGTAGAAGCGTTCCATCTTCTTCCTCATCAAGTGGGATGTATCGTGCCGTTGCATGAGCTGTAATTGTCTTCATTTGCTTTCTCTGCGACCTGGGCTTTTCATTACGGTGTTTTGCGCCTGAAACGTCAACTGAATCGACAGCCAGAACTTCCTTGGATGCGCGCGGTCGATTGTCGAATTTAGGAACCTGAAATTCCACAAGCTTCAAAGATAATCAGCGACACAGCGATCCTATGTAGTAATATCGGGCAGGACGTCTCCGAGAACATACCTCTATGCGTCGTCGCTTCGTGGGTTGGCCATCTCCTATTTGCTGGACATGGTCACGAGAGGTACTACTCTCGTCATCGAAACGGTAGTCCAACAGGAGATCGCCAAATCCGCGGCTGCCATCAGTATCTTTTCTGCCGGCGGCATCGTCTCCGTCAAGGTCAATGACTTGGCATTCAGTATCCTTTGGAGGCGTCCAATCCAATCTTCGCTTCATTGCCTCTTCGAGATTCAGACCGGCCTCCTCCACAATACTAGGTTTCCTCGCTCCATCTCCAGGCAGATCCAGCTGCATATTCTCCGATGCAACCGTCTTCTCCACGGCATCCCTAGCATTTCCGCTGTCTGGCTTTGCCACTCTGCCCTTGAGGATTTTGTTTCCTGTCTCCTCGGACTTTTTCGCTTTTTGAGACCGGACCCTCCGTGTCGTCCCTGTTGTCCTTTTCGCAGTCTTGCTCTGGGGATCTTTGGAGACCGGCTCCGTTTCCCCTGTCATCTTCTGCTGCTTGGCCTGCCCATTTCTTGGAGCGCGTTTAGCCTTTCCTCCGA
Organism: Rasamsonia byssochlamydoides; assembly: GCF_041956645.1. Lineage (NCBI taxonomy): Eukaryota > Fungi > Ascomycota > Eurotiomycetes > Eurotiales > Trichocomaceae > Rasamsonia > Rasamsonia byssochlamydoides. Next base: position 62,514 of record NW_027192487.1, on the reverse strand, counting down.
CCTCGCTCTCCTGCTGAGTATTCACCACTTGTATATTCTCCCTTCCCACTTCCTCGCGCAAGGGTGATTTTCCCGTCGCCGACGCGTCATGTCTGCGAGACGAAGAAGTGGTTCCGAAAAGCTTGGACGGCGACATCATCGACGGAGGAGACGAACTCCGGGGAGAAAAACCGAAGAGTCTCTCCGGGGTACATGGTGAAATGGAGCGAGCCCAAATACAGTCGGGAGAGGAGGATTCGAGGACGATAACATTCGGCGTGGCGCTCATTGTGCTGGTGAGCGATCGGCTGCTGGCATAACGGAGGTCGTCCTCGAGCTGAGAGAAGAGTTTGTCGGTAAGAGAATTGACACAAGTAAAGCTCAATGATGAGTCTTCTCTCCTTTCATTCTGAAGATGTTCAACGCATCGGCGTTTAAGCTCCACCGCAGTTGGTTGCAAGGCTGGTGGAGACAGGATAGATTTCCGGAGTTGGTCTTGGCAAAGTTGCAGGATTACCCCTTCGGGATGACAGCGGCGGGGCAACCGCTGGCACGCGAACGCAATCTAGTTCAGATCGCTCAGCCCTACAGTCGCAACACTTCGACCTAATTAACCATGCTGCTACTAAATAGCTAAATAGACTAAGGCTGCATGTCATATATACTCCGTACAATTTTCCTGTAACCGCGCAAAGGAAGTACTCGAAACTACCTATATAATCTCGATGAACGGTGCTATGACAATACGGCTGTTTCAAATTTTTTGATAGAGAAGACCGTCGTTGTATCTCTATCTATGACTCTTCCGGTTGAAGAGAGGATTAAGAAAAGCAGCGCGTGTCGCGACCGCTGTGCTGATATTACACGCGCTCGAGCATGGGCATCATGTACTCGTACGTAGCTTGAATAATAAGGAGCATCCCCGCTCTAATTGCCGTTCCACGGTTTCGCGTCACTGATTTGATCGAAAGTGAATGAGCACCATTGTCCAGCAATGCTGCCAGTAACCGGGTGTTTCATGAGATTTCTGGTTTGTCTTAAGACTGGCAAGAACGGCGCAAATTCATAAGCCATCAGAACCACAAAAACTATTAAAAGCAGCCTAAAAATAATCATGATGCCCCCCGTAGAGCTATTGCGCCCAGGACTGAGACTTCCAAATCTCTCCTGGTATCATCGAGGCTTCCATTCACGTGGGTGGCAGCAGGTTTCGTCACCAGTGGACTAATTTTGTATGCTTTTCGGATTTTTCCAACATCCGAAATGGTGCAGAGCGTCTCATCATTGAAAGGCACCGGTGTCCCTTCAATCACTTTTCCCAGATGGTCTGCTACTGAATCATGTGTGATCTCCGGATTCACAGAGACCTTCACCACTAGCAAATTTCTGGTGGAATCGGTCAGACCAAACTTGCGAAAGGACTCGCCAATCTGAATCAGGTCAGTTTGAAATTCCGATGACAGTAGGCACAAAAATAGACAGTACAGACATTGTTGTTGGGACTTAGGGAGAACACGATCTCGGAATGGACATTACGAGACTTTAGCCGTCCGTTTAAGTAGTCATTCACGGCTCTAAATACAGCCGCAAGGATATGTGTTCTTGACAGTACCTATGGTTGCATTAGAAGATCCAACAGATATATAAATGATCGACCGGCGTACCATGCTAGCATCGATAAAGGCATACTCGAACTCAGAGTTCCCAGCAAGAAGCTGTTCCCTAAGAAATCTTGCATTCTGCAAATCCCGATAGAGCGCAACATGAATAGGCATAGAGGTTGGGAGGTGAGAGAGATGGATTGTCTCTAAATATGACATTTTGAGAGTTGATATGCAGTCACAAACAAACTGCGTAAATTTCTAATGGACAACTGTGGAGCAAACGTCTCGAAGACTAAAAGAAATTCTGAATATGTCCAACTGAACAGGTTCTTGATAGCTCCTAAGACCTCGAGCTCATGTCCAGATCTAGTTCATCGTATGTGACTGACCATTTCAGGCATTCGCTCGAATGTGCTTTCAGCTAATTACATAATCCACCGCCGATGAGTCAGCATCACGTGCCGCACTGCCACGAACCACGGCACTTCTGGAACGTTCGGGTTCCCGAAGCGGACGTCACTCCCGCCGTAGCCGGGATCCATCGCCTTTGATATCATACTGTCCCTCATCACGATCTTGACCGTCATCCATCCCTTATCATCATAATTTGTTCTCCCATCCCAGTTTGAAAGCTATCAGAGCTTAGCAGCCATGGCTTTCATGCTGAGGCGTCCATTCGCCGTGTCTGCGGCGCTCAAGCAAGCTCCCAGATCTGCGAACCTCAACGTGCGATTCATCCATAACGGACCTTTCAAGACCTCGCCATCTCCGAAATCATCGACACCTGCTCTTCCATCGATCCTCAGCCGATCCAGACAGACCTTCCAAAATGCTTTCCGTCGCACGTACATGCAGGAGGCCTACCAGGTGCCCCCGGCCGGCAACCTGACCCAGAAGCTGCTGTACGGAGCTGCCATCGTGGGTGGAGCGATGTTGGCCGCGAACCTGATCTTCAACCGCGAGACTCGGGAGGATGGTGGAATGCCTCCGTATGAGCGAGAATATCTGAATGACACGTTCCTGCACACTGGGCTGGGAGTCGGTATTATCGCTATTGCTGCTCGCGCGATGCACGCCAACGGATGGAGCTACCGTCTGATGGCTACGAACCCGTGGGCCGTCGTCGGATTGGGCTTGGTCGCCAGCATCGGCACGATGTACGGGACGATGTACACTCCTCCTGAGAAGTAAGTATGCCATCTAAAGGTCAGAATGTTGGTCAGTTGGAATCAGTTGCTGACGAGATGCCGATCTTCTAGCTACATGCTGAAATACGGTCTGTGGACTGGCTTCAACGTTACTCAGGCCGCTCTTCTGTCGCCCTTGATGTTCCTGTCTCCCGCTCTTCTTGCCCGTGCCGGTCTCTACACGGTGGGAATGATGGGCTCGATCGCGTTTGTCGGCGCCACCGCCAAGCAGGAGAAGTACCTGTACCTGGGTGGTCCTCTCCTTGCCGGTGTCACCATCGTTGCTCTCTCCGGTCTCGCTCCTCTGGTCCTTCCGGCGACTGCTGCCCGGACCCTGATGTGGTCTGAGCGGATCTGGCTGTACGGCGGTCTCGCTGTGTTCGGTGGCTTCACCCTGTATGACGTGCAGAGGATCCTGCACCATGCCCGTCTCGCCCAGCGGGGTATCATCAGGAAGGACCCGGTGAACGAGAGCATCAGTCTGGAGCTCGACTTCATCAACATCTTTATCCGGATGGTCCAGATCCTGGGCATGCAGCGTCAGAACCGGAGGTAAAGATGTTCGACCAGATGGTTGGTGAAAACAAAATTCAAAAAGAAGTGATATCAATAGCCTAGAACCCATCTCCTTTCCTTGTTTTTTTTTGTACCATTACTCGTGATGACAACGCACGCTATCTGTCCTTTTATTATATTCTCTTTGACTGGCTAGCTACTAGCTGATCGTAGCTGGTTTTTGTGTACTGTACATATACGATACATGTATTGCTTCGAGGTTTGATAGGAACAAAAACGACAAACTAAATCTGAAATCTGAACGAGAACGAGAAAAAATAACGCACTTCTCTCCTCTGGTAAATTATCTGACCTTCCCCCCTCCCGAGTAAACATTGTGAGTAAATAAAAAAAGATCCCTTGATCGATCTCTTCTACTTGTCGTTTCTTTCTTCCGATTCCTATTCTAGTTATTTCTCTGCTAAAGGCTGTTTGAGATTACCTGCTATATAAGCAAGTATAGACAAGGATTCATTCCTCCTTTTTTTTTCTTCCCCTTCGGCAAAATACTTTCCCGTGTGAACAGGATGATGAACGTCTTAGGTAGTAGTCAGTTAAACCGACGACGTGTAAGAGGCAGACAGTACCCCTAGGGGATCGATCGATGAAAAAAAAAAAGAGCAGCGTATATTATGTTCTGTTCAAGTGTAAGAATCAACACAAAGTGGCGCCGAAAAAAAAGAATGCAATTTTGACTGCTTTATATATATATATAAGCTGACAGGATATCCTTCCCTCCAAGTTAGATAAGCAGGCTAGATCAAAGCAAGAAGCTTTTTGAGCATAGATACAAAAAAAAATATATGTATGTCCTGCAGAAAGGGAAACTGGAGGGTAAATAAATAAGTAAAAGTAACCTGGCGATGGACACAGCTCCAATCCATCCCTATAAGAATATATACATACAATAGAACAACACAGTTGAACACCGTAGTTGCGCCTATATAATATAAAATGAAAAAAAAAGCGAACAACAACAGACAAACAGAACCATCGAGTGCAAAAGGGCTGACTGGTATCAAACATGGCTCGTGCTCATCTCATATCATCAGAACAATTATGCCGCAGATTATCGATGAGAACATAGTCAGCGACCGCATGCCCCATGCCTGGGAATAATAGGATCCGGTGGCCGCGCTGGAGAAATCAGCCCCGTAGCGGGTGTTGTTCTGCGATGGCGTGCCGGCGGGCGTCCAGTTGCCCACGCCGCACAGCCCACTGCCGCCCATCTGGTCGGCTGGGAACAGCACGCGGGGTTGTCCCTTGTTCATGTTAAGGCGAAGCGACCCATACTGGTCGACGGTATAGTTGGTGCAGGTCATGATCTCCGTGACCTCCTTGCCCGCTTCGTAGCTGACCGGTAACGTCAAGGTGTATTCGCCCCCGTTGGCCCCGTTCGTCGAGAGGACCAGGATGACCTGCCGTCCCTCGTTGCCCTTACGGAGGGCAAGCTCACTGGAACCGGTGTAGATGGGATAGGATACGACGTCATAGTATTGTGGGTCGACGCGACCGGCTTGCTTGCGGATCTTGTTCAATGTGCCAGCGAGTTGGTACAGAGGGGCGTTGGTATTATAGTTCGAGATCCACAGGGCTTCACGGTTATCAGGGGTCGCAGCGCCTTTAAAGTGCTGCTCCTGACCCTGATAGATCATCGGGACACCGTCGAAAAGAAGGGTGAATGCCATGACATTCATCGCCAGCTGAAAGAAGTACTGTTAGTCATCTGCACCCAGTTCTACAGAAGTGATGGGTTACTTACCGACATATCATCGGTATATGACGCGAAACGCGAGATATCATGGTTTTCGGAAAACACCGACAGCGCGGTAACATCCGGACACAAGTTCGACATGAGCTGGATTTCGTTCGACAAAGCACTGGTGTTCCCCGTGGTGAAGGCTTGGATCATGGCATAGTAGATCGGATAGTTGGGCACACTAGGCAGGTAATTCTTCTGGTAATTGCAGATGATGTCTGCGTTCTGCTCGAAAACCTCCCCCGTCATGAACATCGACCCGGAGGCGTTGAAGAATTGCGGCAGGAAATCCGGATACACATGCTTTGCGGCGTCGATACGCAAGCCATCGATCGAGTAATTCGCCAGCGTCTCTTGGATCCAGCTCTCCAGCAGCGAGGCGACCTGGGGCTTCTCCTGCGCCAGGTCGGGTAGCGCCACGATGTTATCACCGGTCCAGCATCTTTGGGCCAGCGGATAGTTTTCGTAGTCGGTAATGACACAGTAAGGATGGTACTCGCTCTCCTGGTTGAAAGGCGTCAGGATCGAGTAGTTGACAGAGGTGGCTGGGTCGCTTCCGTTGGTCATGTAGGCCATGTTGTTGATGACGGAATCCACCATGAGATACATGCTCCGATTGTGCAGAGCAGTGATCAGGTCCTGGAAGTCCTGTTCCGTACCGAAATGCGGATTTAACGTGTAGAGATCTTGAGGCCAATAGCCGTGATAGGCCTCGCCATATGATACCCGTCCTTCGAGGTTCTGGATGATGGGGGAGACCATGATGGCGTCAAACCCCATGCCCTGGATGTAATCCAGATTGTTGATGATCCCCCTCCACGTACCCCCGCAGTAGAGACCCTCTGTGGTATTGCATGGTACATTCGTGGCCAAGTCGGTAAGGGCAAATCTGTCTGTCATAACCTGATAGACAGTCCGGGATTTCCAAGCCTCCACACCTGCTCCCCATGCAGAGGGCACCAGCCCCAGCACGGAAAACGACAGTATTGACGGCCGCAGCCCCTTCATTTTGACACGATCTGAAAAGTTTCTCTCGACAATTCGAGTTTGGTGCTCAATGCACGCAGTTCTTTGCACGATATATGAAGCTGAATCCGGTGAAAACGATTAGGAAGCCCTCAGATGCTGCGCATCATGTCCTGGCTGACGATTAAGGATAGTATAGGTCCCAGACGATAGTAAATTCAGTAAATTAATCAACTAGGTGACCTGTTCTCTGGACAGAAACGCAAGGATCGAAGACTTGATGGCGACAGTCGACGCTTGGACAGCACTTGGGGAAATGAGTGGAAGCAGTCACGACTGCAACAGAAGCAATGGAGCAAGGCAACAGCAACGACTGACACGTCGAAATGACGACGAAGAGAGTGACAGAGAGCAACGAAGGCTCTATCAGAACTGAGAAGAAAGAATGAATGTGGGTAGACCACACGACTTCGGCGGTGGGTGCATCACAAGAAGAACGAAGAGAAACCACCGCAGAAATCCGGAGTATTAGATCGACTCTCTTGACAATCCCCCGGAACCAGCAGGGCAGACGGCCGCAGGTTACCTTGGCAGGCTCCATTTTGGCCTTGCCATCCTGCAGGTCTCACGCTTCACGCCCCCTCACCCAGCCAAGCCAAGCCAAGCACCTGGGCAGGCAATACTGTTTGTCGAAGGATTTTGATTTATGCTGGCTGGCATCATACCTGGAACCGTGATCGAACAAACCGGGCAGCTATACCTAACTGTTAGTAGTTCCTGGCGGGACCAGTGGAGCAACGAGCAGAGAAGGTGCCAATGGGAAGGATAGGGCGCAGGAACGTAGTGAACCTGCGTCGATGGTCAGGCTCAGAACCTTGGAAGGGGAACGGTCCTATCGAAAGGTGGCGGACAGGCTAAGCAATTTGGGTCCTTAGTGAGGAGTGAAGTTCACAGAGAGAAGGCGAAGCGGATTCGGGAGTCTTGGCAGGACGGCACGACAATGCAATGAGTTAGCTAGGGCTACTCCCTATTCTGCACAAAGTGATTTGTTTGAGTCTGTTTTACCATACAGTCTGTCGAATGTCAGTAGAAGAAGTATCATCATGAGAACACCAGGCTGTATACCTAGGTATATGGCTGTTCTTTGGAGCCCAACTGCCAGCAATTGTGACAGGGTGATTCCGGTTCCTGGATTCAAGCATAAAGTAACTCGGGACTAGTGCGAGCTAAAATCAGTAACAACCCGATAAGCGAGGTGTGATTGGGTCGGGGCCATGGAGATCACCTGCCATTGTAACCCTGCAGGTTCTCTGCCCTTAATTTAGTCGATTCAGACTGCCTAGGTAGGTTACTCCCATGAGGGAGTCTGCGAGAAGAGAAGTTTTTCTCCTCCGTGCATAGAGAACTCCCTCCAATTTCTGACATTTACCGACTCCACTTGACATTTCGCCCTCTACTTGCTAATAATTTCTAAATTTCCAACCTCCAATGTTTAAGAGACTCCAGGAAATCCGGAGGAATTAATTCCCTTTGTGAATGGATTCGTCGTCGCGCCATTGACAAGGGCTGCATTCGAACAATTTTGGGTTGAACTCGACTGAGTAGCTTTTCTTGGCAATTCTGAGGAAGATCACTGTGATTGAACCGACGTAATATGTGTACCGCTTTTGTGCGCCTAATAATAATTGGTTATATATAGCTCCGTTGTTTCGAAGAATAATTTGGAGATTTCGAGGCAGTTTATTCAAATGAATACAGAGTACTCCGTACAGAGTCTGGAGTATTCAAGACAGGTTCTCTTATCTATGTATGGACCAGTCCCGACTCACTGATAATCGATCGGCATACGCCAGGCTCAGCATGGGAGATAGAGGATGTCGATCACAGATAAGAAGAACGTGCCTTCCGAATAGGGGTGCGTATTGAAATTTTAATTTCAAACATTTCAAGACCTCCGGTAAGAAATTTCAACATGCCCGGTCAGATTACCAGATCACGTGAATTGTGTTCTTACCACTTTAGGAAGATTTTTGCTATTTTAGGGTCTGATTGGGCCAAACTTATGACTAATCTGCCCCACCTTTAAAGCTGTGTAATGTAAGGATTACAATTTCAAGGCCCTCAAATTACGCACCCCTACTTCCGAGGCACAACGGCTTGTGGGAACGTCAATAGCATTATTACTCCGTAGGTACCTGTACGGAGTACAGAGTGCTTAGAAGCATATGAGTCAATTCTCAATTATTTATAACCAGGCCTTCTGGGCCTGTGTAATTGAGTCTATCTTTGTCTCTGCTTCTTCGCTTCTGCAAACGAGATGATTATATTCTGCTGAAGTCGAAAGATGACATGGTCATGTGAGATATCATGTGATATATACACTAACCTATATAGGAAATATCACATGAAACCTCACCTCGGATTTCACACATTTCTGAGCTTTCCGCACCTGCTATTTGTGTGTACGGAGGTGTGCACCATACATAACCGCGTACGCTAAATTTTATTTGGATTAGTGTGTATTTTATTAAGTATTTCTCTGTTATAGTGTGATTACTAGCTGTCTTTTATAACTAATTTAAGTGTAAAGTGAGGGTTTGGTTCTGGACTAGCAGGTCAGGCCAGAGGTTACATATGACGACTCAGCAAACCAGGTTATGTCACGTGGTTATAGTCACAGGACACATTGTACATCTTAACCTCAGAGTTAAACAAGCAGTCTCTTGCAATAGCTCATCTTTCAGATATAGGAAGTGGCTTGCTTCTATTTTTTTTCTACGAGGGAAGGTTGGCAGTTCTCCATCCCTCACGACATACATATATTATCGTCTGGTTTATTCTGCCTCGTGGTCTTTTACCCAATTAGGAAACATAAAGGGCCTTTATCTACATGTATCGAAAAGTATGATGTCTATACAGATCTAGATAGCTACCTGTATCTTCGAGAGGAATCTAGAGTCCTTCTATCCACAGAAGAATGTTTATATTCAAACCCACAGTCCGTTTAGAGGTTTGTCAGCAATTGGGAGTAATACAGTCGAGAAGGAACTGCGATGGCAAGATGTCTACCACTGGACGGGACTCATTGGCGGGATTGTACCCAGCAACCGTCAGTCGCGGAATCGAATGAAAATTGAGGGCAAAACTGACGCGTTAGGACACTTTTGGTGGAATGGTTGAGCGAATAAAGGCATTATATGCATCTGCGTAGAGTGGGTATAATTGCACTCTGAACGAAAAATAGATCCGAGACGTGCATTATCCCAGAAATGACAGGCGACATTTCGAAGACAAAAATCCTCAAGGATCATCATCAGAAGGTGTCAGGAGTGTTTATCGGTATTGACACCGTTTGATATATTATCCATTAAACCATCAGCATAGTGAATATATATATGGTTTTGAAATAGTAAAGGTTTATTAGATATTTGGGCCTTTCTGAACTTTACAAGCACTGCAGGCATATGTTCACGGTATTTCATTGGAATTCGTGAATTAGAAATAGGTAAAAAAAGTTCTGTTCAAATGCCCGAAGGGAATAGTGCCTCTCTGAGATCTCAGGGGACTCTGTACACATATTATTAACTGCAGGGGAGATGTTATAGTCACCAGACGCATCTATAATCCAGCTTGATCAACTGGTAAAAGACACAAGGTGATGAGTCATTGAATGCTAATAAAGTCACCGCCTGACTGTCATGGCAGCAAAGCAAAGTCGTGATCATGAGCCCCCCGTAAATAATCATACCCATCCTCCACCCACTTCACACACGGGTTGATCGACCCCCAGTTGATCTTCCCCTTGACGCTCTCCGGCAGGATGAATTGCAGATTGCTCCGGTACCACCGCGGAAACAGCACCGACACAAGCATCACGCGCGGCTCGTCCGTCTTGTTGGGCATCCCCGCATGCCAGAGACGAAAGTCGCGGATGATCAAGGACCCCTTGGGCAGGGAGGGTTGTACCGGCGGTCGGATCCGCCGTCGAGCCTCGAGCAAGTCCTTCCTGATCCCTCGCGTGGCCGGGTCAAGGACGTTGCAGTCGGTATCGATGTGCGTCCCGGGCCAGACCTCCGTCGCGCCGTTCTCCGGAGAAGTGTCGACCAGATTGATATTAATACAATACCCGAACGGGATGCGGGGGAACTCGAAATCGACATCGATGTGCACCGGCTGGCGATCCCGGGCGAAAAACGCCGTGTTGGCGCTGTAGAACCGCAGCGCCGGATTGGGGCCCAGCATGCATTCCACGACAGCGACGGCGAACGGGTTGGCGATGACGTCGTCGAAGATATAGTCCGCCTCGAGCACCGGTTCCTGCTGGATGTTGCCCGTGTTCGCGCCGAAGTTGCGGTGCGTTTCCTTCTTCGCGAAGAGGATCTTGGCCTCGGGTACCATGCGCGCGTTCAGCTTGTCCAGATGAGCTGGATCGACGGCATTCTCTAGCACGCAGATGCCATCCCGATGGAGGGCCTCGACAGCCGCTTGGAGGTTGTGCGAGCCAATCTCTTTGGTGGCCAGTTCGTCGGGAGTGAGTCGGATGAGAGTGATGTCGGAGGCCGTTCCCATGTTGTCTTTCGCCTATCAGTCTGTCCGTTGGATCCATTATGGACGTATTTGGAAATAGCGATAATCGCAGGCTGATTCTTACCTGTCTTTTTTTCCCTCCTCTACCAAGTACTGTGTCCAGTCGCGTGGAATGCTAATTAACCGTTATTACGTACCCTTGTAATCTATCTCACCTGCATCAATCAACAGAACACAGTGACATGAAGAAGACAGATCAAAACCTGTCTAGACGTTTCATCTCAAGCTCAACGAATCCGATAAAAGAGATAGGTCTTTGTCGAGTCTTATTACAGCAAATAAGCTCAAGACCTCCCGGAAATGATATCGCTCCATTGATCGGATCAAGAACATCTATCTCGAGATGAGGAGAAATAGATCTAAATATGGAGTACGGTATCTTGTCCGGAGTTTCGGGGTGGTTTCCCGCGTTTGCCGTTGTCGGGTCCATCAAGAAGAGGTACAAACCCCGCATTTATAATGGATCCCTAGGCCACAGCGTGTATTATCATTAATAATAGATAGCTACGACTTGTACACATCTCTCCTTGGAGATTGGATTAAAAGGTTATTCATGTCCTGCCAGGAACAATATGTACACAAGAACCCATAAAGCTAGTGGCCTCCCTCTTTCCTCATAGATCCTCCGGAGTCGTTCAGCCGTACATAATTCCCACACGTTTCCGACAAAAAGTCCGTAAGACTGATGGTATCATGTCGTCCATGCTTAGTAAGAAAAAACCACATAAATTAAAACACAAGCAAAGGTATCACATCAGATCATTTCCGAACGCGCCGGGCGTGGTTGACCAAGTTCTCAATGACCCCTTCAAATGCTTCCTTCTCACCAACAAGCCCATCCCGTCTCTTGAGCCAGTACTCCAGCACCTCACTGGCCCGTGCGGTGGCTTCCTCCAGTGCTTTGACATGAGCCTTAAGCTCGGAATCGGTGAGACCATCCAAGGCTGCATCAGTGGTCGCGCACAACCGCCGAACTGCGGAGAGATCCAGCTCAGGCGGTGGAGGGGGTCCTCGACGACGACTGGATTTCTGTCGCGAGCCAGAACCAGTCGAGGTAACGGAAGTCGAGGATGCATTTTCCTTGTCGTCCTTTTTCAGTTTGTTCAGGGATCGAGACAGGTCGGAAGCCGACGTTCCCGATCCGTCAAGATCGATTGATGGCAGAATCAGCTTCTTCTGCTTTGACGCCGGCAGAATCTCGTCCAAATCGACAGGGACCCCCAGCGAAACCAGGAAGAGCCTCCGGATCCGGGATTTCACCCAGTTCGGAGGCTGCAGAGGAGGTGGTGCAACCAGTTGGGACCATAGAGACAGGGAACGCTCGCTGGTGAAGATAGCAGAGGAGTCGGGAATAGGTTCTACAGGGGGGAGAGATGCGATGTCTTTGGTGTCTGGGAATAGTGTATCAAGAGAATCGTTGGTGGCGGTCATCAAATCGGACAAGGACGTCATGCTATTAAAGTCGAGCAGGGGTGGCTGTAGAAACTTGCAGTCAACATCACATATTTCCAGGCTATACCGTAGAGTAGGACATTCGCCATAGCAGGCGCCGTTGCACTTACAAGAGAGGGTGGAGTGGGAGGTTGCTGGGAGGCGATGCTAGACGTGTCCATCGCAGGATCTCCAGCGACCTCGTCATTGGGGCTTTCAAAGGCCTCGTCAAAATCGCCAAAGTCGTCGTCTACGGTGCCCTGTCCACCTTCTTCGAAGTCATCAAAATCACTCCCAAAGTCGTCGTCATCTCCTTCTTCATCATCCAAGCCGTTAGCACGGTGATCAACTACTTGAGGGCTCGCTAGTGTTCCTGCGCGCTGGGAACTAGTCCAGGATGCGGATCTAATTGACAATGACATTCAAGAGCCAGAATTGGTCATTCGTCCCGGACGTCCGGAGAGCCAAGTAGATGTCAGGCTTACCAGGTGTGTCTTTAATAGTCTCCGTGGCATCTGGTAGAGCGTCACTGGGGCTTCTGCGATGGGCAAGGGGCCGTGGTGATGATGGATCTTCGTTGGGAAGAGTATCGACACGAGACAGTAGAGTCTCGGGAACAGTATGCTCTGGGGCCACTGGGGCGGCAGGGTCCAGTGACGCTGACTGCTCAGCGGCTTGGGCCGTGTTCAGTATGATATCAGGAACGGCATCTGCTTGTCGCAATTGATACGCTTCTGTGCCGGGGACCTCGCCATAGCTGGGTGTACTTGGATCGACCTTCTCGACAACAGTTCGCGGAATGGGAGTCCCTCCTGGGGTTACAGGATCTTCTGTCGTCGACAGTCTTCTGCTCCGCGAACCCTCAGGAACGACTTCGATTTCATCTGGGACTGCATCCTGCCCTCTTTTCTCGTATGCGGGCGTCCCAGGGACCTCCCCGTAGCGGGGCTCGTCGTCGACCTTTTCCACGCGAGTCCGGGGTACTGGGGATACTGGACGAGATTGGGAGTTCCGACGGCCTTCACTGGCGTCGGAGAAATGTTCATCTTCGCTTCCTAAAAGCGCAGAATGGTGAGTTGGATGGTGTCGACATGGCGGGGGTAGCTTCGTACCAGATTCCTGAGCGCCGGGGTCCTCCAGCTCGACCCCCTTCTGGGGAAGCTCCAGGTGGGTGCTGGAAGGACGGGATGGCCGGTCCGACATTGAAATCGCAGTGGCCCGGCCTCTTCAACATGTATAGAATGGAGGTGAGATAGGGGATTGTCGACGAGGTGGTCATACAGAACGTGAACAGGCTGATATGATTATGATAACTGTTAGCTGGTTTGATGGCGGTCCACGAGGACCCAGGCCATTCCCAGTCAGGCGGGAGATTTGTTTCTGCCTGAGGCCGCAACAAGGCCCGTAAGGCAGCCACAGTGGAAGCTCAGACCAGCGAGTAGCGCGTCTCCGTCAACCATCTTCACTCTCCTACGAGAAATAATAATAACCAAACATTCCAACCTCAGAGGGGTGGTGCACCACACCCTAAATCCTCTGTTGTTTGCCTCATTTGCAGGCCTCTATTATCGCCCTGTAAGTGCGCGTCTTACTTTGTTCTCATTTCTGGCTAACACTTCGCCCCTCTCCCAGCACACTGAATGAATTCATAGCCATGTCCAACAACAGCAACAAGTTTTCGTTTGGAACTCCCGCGTCTAGCGGAGCCTCCAGTGGCAGTCTATTTGGATCGAGTACTCCATTCGGTTCCAATCAGAGTGGCTCCGGAGGCAACAGTGGTGGTCTCTTTGGCAATGTAGGAGCCTCCTCGTCCAGCGGCACCTCTTCGTCACTGTTTGGGACAGCCAACGCTGGCTCGGGTCAGAAGACATCTCTCTTTGGAAATACGAGTTCCGCCGGCTCGAGTACTCCGACTTTCAGCTTTGGAACGCAGAACCAGACCACCTCAACAACCCCGTCGTCTACCTCTTTGTTTGGCGCAACTGCTCAGACGCCCAACAAAACCACCGAAGCGTCTGCGCAGGGTCAAACAAAGACCACTGGCCTTTTTGGTGACACTTCAAAGACTGGTGGGCTGTTTGGTAGCACTACCGCTACTCCTACTCAGTCTGGAGGTTCGTCTCTTTTCGGCGCGGCATCCACCACCCCAGCCGGTCCTCCGCCATCTGGCACGTCACAAGGGCAGTCTCTTTTTGGAGGACAGAGCGCTCAGAAAACTACCTTTGGAACTACGTCGGCGGCATCCACGACGCCAGCTACTACTACTAGTGGTGGTCTCTTCGGACAAAAGCCCTTGTTTGGCACGACGACCTCTGCTCCAAGCGGAGGATCTCTGTTCGGAGCTGCCAATGCTGACAAGCAGGCCGGAGCTGACCAAAAGACGCCGACTACTTCGGATAGTGGCACAAAAACCTTATTCGGTGCTGCACCAACGACCACAAGCTCAACGGGGACTACACCCGCCATGCAGCAGTCGTCTCTTTTTAAATTTCCCTCCACGACTTCAGACTCGCAGACCGCTTCGAAATCTCTCTTTCCTACTCCCAGTACGACGACTGCAACTTCACAACCCTCTACGACCGCTGCATCTACCGCGACTCCGCAGAAGCCCCTGTTCCCGAGCCTAGGCGGTACCTCTTCTACTACTCCATCCTCAACTCCCGCGGCTGCACCGGCTGGTGGATCTCTGTTTTCCAGGATCGGTGCGCCACAAAGCACTGCTGCTAGTAATGCAGAGACGCCGACGGCAACTGCTGCTCCTACACAGGCCCCGAGTACGGGCGGCTTGTTCTCGTTAGGGAAACCGGCGGAGACGACTCAGCCAGCGTCTACTGCCACCACTACTGCTACTACAACTGCTACAACAACTGCTGGTGCCGCAACCACCGGAGCGGCCACGGCACCTTCGACAACGGCACCAACTACGACAACCACTACCACTACTACCACCACCACCGATACCGCTGCGAAAGGCGGAGCGCCAACCACGACGGCTGCGACCCCTAGTCTCGGCGCCTCGACTGCTGGCCCCGCTCCTCCTGCACAGTCACGTCTCAAGAACAAAACGATGGATGAGATTATCACGCGCTGGGCGACGGATCTGACCAAGTATCAGAAAGAATTCCGCGAACAAGCCGAGAAGGTCGCGGAGTGGGATCGGATGCTTGTGGAGAACGGATCCAAGGTGCAGAAGCTCTATGGAAGCACCGTGGATGCGGAGCGTGCCACTCAGGAGGTGGAACGCCAGCTGGCTTCTGTGGAAGGCCAGCAGGAGGAATTGAGTTCGTGGCTCGATCGGTACGAGCGTGAGGTTGATGAGATGCTGTCGAAGCAGGTGGGTCCTGGGGAGTCGCTGCAGGGACCTGATCAGGAGCGAGAGAGAACGTGCGTACATTCTAGCGATTATTTGTTTCTGAAAGGGGTTGGCTGACTATCTGTGAAGCTACAAACTTGCCGAAAAACTGTCGGAGCGATTGGATGAGATGGGCAAGGATCTCAGCAGCATGATCGAGGAGGTCAACAGCGCGTCGGCTACGCTGAGCAAGACGAACAAAGCTGACGAACCTGTAAGGCGCTTCCGAGTATAGAAACAGTGGAGAAGGCAACTAACCTGGCATCGTGTAGATCTCTCAGATTGTCCGGATTCTGAACTCGCACCTGCAACAGCTGCAGATGATCGACCAAGGCACCGCCGAACTTCAGGCCAAAGTCAGCGCTGCCCAGAAAGCAAGCCAGGCGCTCGGCTCGAGGCTCAGCGGATATGGTTATAATGGTGGTGGCAGCAGTATCGGCGTCGGTGGAAGTGCGGTCGACGACTTTTACCGCTCGTACATGGGGCGACGATAGATATCGGACAATTTTCTTCACACAAAACACGATTAATTGATTTCATTTTATGCTACCCGGTATTATTTCTCTCTGACCAGCATCATGGTCCCGTTGGTTTCCTGTCTGAATTGTACAATACAATACGTCTTCATGAGGGAGGGAAGGGAGCGAACCGAATATCGACGATACATTTCTTTTCTTCCATCAGGTAGATGAATAAGAAAAGTTGAATCTGCTTTAGAAAGAAGTCCTTTCAGGTTGGCATTTTTCGAATCATTAGATTTTCTAATGAAAATATCTGTCTTTTCATTAAAGATATCAACCTGTAGCGGATTTAGATAAGGCCTTTCTCGTACAGAGCACTCGCTTATATCTTGATCTATGAGGTTCTATCTATATTTTTCATCGGAAGGGTGGAGGTCGACGAGATGTGCCATGTTGCTCATTAGGGTCATCAACTCTTACTAACTCTTGGGCTTTATTATGACGTCTGGAGTAGATCCTTGAAGAATCCTTGGGTACTATTAATTAGCCCAGCCTTGCCCTCTTTACCATTGATATTAATATTAATATCATTATCTTTTATAGGTATATCTGGTACTTAGTCGGGTACCTATAAGATTCCTAATATTAATAGATAATAGAGGCTGTGCATAATAAACAACATAATAAAGGTTGTTAATACCCGGTACCATGTATACTCCGTACTGACTATTAACCTTATGTACTCCGTAAATTGCGAATAAATATTTTGGTTTATAGGAAGGATCCTTGTCACAGGACGGGAAGGAGTGAAGAAATAAACAATAAGAGTTGCAAGAGCAAGTAGGGAATCCCCAGATTCTAATTCCAAATTATCGAAGTCTAAGCTCTTCCAACCTTTCCTGTAATACATACGGAGTATATTCGATAAGTATCTCAGAGGGAGGAGAGGAAGGAGGCTCAGCGTTAGGCGATCGTTTCAGGATCAGTCTCAACCAGTCCATCCAATCAATTATTACTTACCTACCTACCTACCTACCTACCTACCTACTACAATCGCAGTTACAGCTTAAGGATTACTGTTTTGTCTCCTTTTTCCCTATACAAATACTCCAATAGAATAATTAATAATAATAACAATATCCACAAGTTGCGATAATGTCTCAGAATAATGTCGATCAGTAAACTTCGTACGCGTCCTGCCCGTGAACCGGACCTCGGGAGTCACAACAACCTCGCTTTTTCTTTTCTGTTCTTTTCTTTGAAATGGTGCAGCTTGCAGAAAGTTCATCTATTATCCATGCTGCATGGTTAACATCAGTTACTGCTACTGTAAGCTGTAACTTCTGTAAGTTGCACCTATAGTACTCCGTACTGTTTAATAAAATGCCGAGTTAATGCCGAGCGACCAACCAGGCGTCCGCGCTGGCGAACCAACCAATAAATGAGACTGGGATCCCACATCGACGTCGGCGTTATCTCGGAGAATCCATAGACGGGCAAGTCAGGCATCTGCCATGGTGAGATTGACATGGATGGCATCATTTTCGTATCAAACTACTGTACAGTACTCCGTACGGAGTAACTGGTGGTAATAACCAATACGATTGGAAAGATAAAAAAAGAAGAAAGCAGAAAAAGAAAAAAAATTTCGTGATCACAAGCTTGAAGGCATGCTTATCCTTATCCCTGCACTAGATGTATTAATTAATTAATGTGATGAAGAAAGGTCGGCAAGGGTCGGGACCTGCCTTAACTAGGTAGGTACCTAAGGTATCTAGGCACCTACGGTGACCTACCTAGTTAGGTAGGTAGCAACCGAGAAAGTAGTGTACTGGTTATAATAACGAGTAATATTAATATAAATATATTAGTAATGATCGTAAATACGGACTGCTACAGAGTTTTACCTACGGAGTGCTCCGTACTTACGTAGTAGCTAGCTGATCGATAATTATCACGACATCCATCGGGCATCAACGACTAGGCTAGGTACCTACCTACCTAACTGGAATTGGAACCAGTGCCGGGCACCGGGCACTGGGCACCGAAGGCCCGTTAGGGTACGGGGAGATAGACCGTTAAGTAAGGAGTACCTAATTTACCTTACCTACTTGTATGTACTCCGTACTCTGTACAGTACAGTACCTATTACGGAAACTATCGAAGTGGACCGTTGTAGTTGTACGGAGTACTCCGTACAGTTAGTCCATGGAGAATTGCAGATACTGCCTACTATTATTATTACTATTACCTGGGGTTTATTTTGATAGAACATGTTCCAAAACTTCCACGTACTCAGACCTGTCTCAAGTACTCCGTACTCCGTACTGTATACCAGTTAGCAGTCATTATTACAATTAGGACCCCACCACGCGGCCCCTCCGAGGTACGCAGAATTCTCACCGGGCGAAGGCGGAAAGAGATAAATAAAAACAAAGAGAAAAAGGTCACGCGCAAGTGTGATATGGCATCTATTCACCACGTAAAATCAAATTAGTGTACAGTATAGTACAATGAAACTCCATGATTTAACTCCTACTACTACTGTACTGAGTAAGAACAATATTAAATAATGAACGCTGGAAGGTTCCACAATAACTAATAGGTAGCAATTCGTCGGGACGAACTCCCATGGAGGAATGCCTACGCCCTACCTACCTGCTACTAGTAGTACGAGTCTACGACTGTACTCCGTACAGTAGTCTACTACCTTATCAAACTTACACCGCATGAACGATCATGTCAGCCTGCTGGCAGTGGCAGCTAGAGCCTAGCAAGCTTCTTAGCTCGGGGTACGGAGTGTTTACTTAAGGTACGGATTCTTTTTCCTGTCCTTTCTCGTCGAAGCATTTGTTGAAACACTGGTGACGACTGCAACGATCGAAAAGTCGCGATTATTGTCGCCAAGAAGATCCGTCGTGTCGAACTATGCTGGTTGATGAGATGAACTGAACTGAAATGACATGACCACCTACCTAGGGAGGTAATTTATTAGGTATGGAGTAGATGGGGGCTCACACGAGTGAGACCAGAAACCCTTGCGACACACTTATGACTGTCAGATTATTATATGTGGGAAATTGAACTGAGGCTCAATTATAACGGTTTTTTTTTTGTTTAATGATGTGATCGATTGGAGTTCGATTGGAGTTCTTTCTCTTATGTTGAATCCTAGCGTACGGAGTATGTGGCAATATCTGTGCTGGTAGCCTGGTCAGCTGAACGGAAGGCGCTCCCCACGCGGAGAAGGTCAAAGTGCCGCCATAGACATCACCATTGGTCCAGTCCAAACTGACATCATTGCATTATTGGCAGTTTATTCGGGGAGGATGCACAATTAATCAAATGAACTCCGACTGATGAACAGTTTCTCGTTTTGTCGGAGAAACGGACCCACTTGGCTTCGTGGGCTGGCGAGGGCGGCCACGCTGCGACAGGGGTGTTTTTCTTGTCGCTGCACGCCAGTTATCACCAACGACGGCCTTCTCGGGACGATCGATTGACCATGCCGGCAGCCAACCAGAGCCTATGGATTCGGATAGTGATGAATCCCATTCCCATTCTTGTCGCGTTCAAGGTTGTCGTACGCGGCAAGGCTGACTCTCAGACTCTCTCCCATCCCCATCCTTCGTGATGGATACGTGGCGTGATGGGCGTGCTCTTCCCTGACGTGGTTGGCTCTCAAGAAAGAAAATCTCCGCCGCGATCCATCCGATCGATCGAGTATACCAACTGAAAATGACTTGGCAACCCATGGAGAATCAATTTGGGAGGACTGAGCGTACAGACGCGCACCAGGAGAAATAATAACGACGGGGAAAAACAGGCTGAAAGACCTCCGATCTGACTTTCTCTCTTCATTGGTCCTCTCAAACCGGATGTGGGAGGGCGCTTTGAGGATGCAGCAAATCAGGAGGGCGATCAGACTGGTTTTCTTCCGTCTGCTCCACCTCTTCCTCTCTGCCGGCTCCAGAGAGGCTGGAAGGGATGGTCCGGTGGTGACCGTCTTGGATCGGTCCACGATATAGCGAATCAAACAGCTTGATCGCCCGAAGATCTACATACCTTGACGGCATCCGCGGCTCCGCCAGACAAGAGATTTATCTGGGCTGACTGGCTTTTGGCCTGCCTGCTTGCAGCGGCACCTGGTGAGCGCTTTCCGCCACAAATGTGGTTTTAATTTAAATCAATTGCTCTGATTGAGGGAGGCATTGCCACTTGGGACTGCTGTCCTACAGCCTGTCTGTCCTCTACTCCATCTCCCACCATCACCATCTGGGCTGACTGCCATGATACATCATACGAGCGTTAGATCACTGGCGTCACGAGACTAGCCGTGTTGTTGGGAAAAGAGAGATGAGTGGCGACCAAACGATGGTTTCAGCTTCAGAGTCAGATCATGTCTGATGTAGATCCTTTCGCCCCAATATTCAGTCACGCGTGTATGGGGGAAAAGCTTCGATGCGCCATCCGGGAAACCTAGTCGGTGCTTATTGCTGTTGCCATGCCAGTCCTACGATTCACCTCAAGCATCAACGGATAACAACGGCTTATCGAGAACAGTATTTACAATGCTGACTAACGCAGCTACGCGATCAAACGGTTTTCCTGGTATGTCGCGAACGTTTGGTTATCAGGTCCCCGGATTGGAGGATAGATAGCACGTATGTTATCATCACCTTCTGGAGTATCTCTGCTTACCATCCCCTAAACCCCTTTCGGCTCCACAGAATCAGGAAGAATATCTTGCTGGTGTTTTTTCTTGTCTTGGTGCGTCAGGACGGAGGGACTCCACCCTTTGTCGGACTGTCGGACTGTCGGACAGAAACTTTGCTCATCAAGCGCTGGATAGGGTGAGCTAGATGATAGGGAAGTCCTAAGGCGCCATTTGTGGCAAGCTAAGGCGTACTCCAAAGCTTAACACAGTCTTGTGCCTTCTGCTGGAAGGCTTGACAGCATTATTGCATCCATCCATCCTCAACCCATGGAAGCGTTCGCTCGTTCTACGGGCTTTCCTGTTCCAGCAAGTCCGGTAAATTCAGGCGCGTATGTACGGAGTACATACATATTGTACCTATCGTATACTGTACTCCGTACATACTTTTCGCAGCACAGAACTGGGCAGGTAAAATGTCGCGATCGAGGTGGCGGCATTCTTTTGGACATGTAACGAGTCCACGACCAGCGGTGAGAGAAACCGATTTGAGATTTGAGATTTCTGCGTGGATGATGGTCCCTCGGGTGGTGTTCCGTTTTCCGACGGGGAGACAAAAGCTTCAGCTGCGTAGTTGATCGTCCCGCAATGATGTAAGCAAAAATTTGCGTCTTTGTCACTCCCCCCACCTTTTCTATTTTTTCTTTGCATACGGAACTCGGTTGCATGATTACATCACAGTGCATGGAGTACAGAGTACCATGACGATGGTTGAACTCTTGTACCCATCCGTACCCATTTCAAGACTACTCCGTACTGATGATGAAGAATGAGGTCCTGACACTAGAAGCTGGCTCTATGACTGCTAATTATGTGTGTCTCAAACTTCAGAGGCTCTGCAGCAAGGGACCTTGACATCTGGCGCCTATCGGACGGCATAAGGCTTCGTCAGCAACCGTATTCTTTGTTTACTCCTTAACCGACTAGGTCAACAGACCGATACCTAGTAGGGAGCCTCCGATGAAAACAGCGCTGTTCCACTGCTTTTAAGGGATGACAAAGAATTCAATTTCAACCAGCTATCGGCTAGGATCGATCTGAACCGATGATAATGATGATTACTCCGTACTTTCGCCCATTGCAGCATCATTCCTGCCGATTGGGAGTGCTTGTCTGCTCACTAAACGATAGTAGCAACCAGGAACCACTGGGCCGGTGCCAGCGGACGCCGTTAGCCGCCAAACGGATCAGCTTAACAGTGAACTTGGCCCAATTTCCACGCGTACACTAATAAGTCGTCGCCCTTCCCTGATTTCGGATGATCTCAAGCCTGGTTTGCCCTGTGGTGATCCTCGCTTGTCTCGAGACCTGTCCAATTGTCGTCATCGGTGACGTGGAATGTGCTGCAACCAGCTCTATCAGCTGTACGGAATATACTCCGTACTGGACGAAAAATCGACCCTGTCCGGAGTAGTGAATAACGCCACCACCATCATGGTTCTCCACGAGTCTATGAGGATCGATTCCTATGATCCTTGGGTTCAATTGCCATCCTATCCGATCGCGACAATTAATCAATTCGAAGATTAGTAGTCCGCCATCTTATGGATGGGTATGTAACTACTCCGTACTCCGTACCTAACTAACTTAGGTACCCTGTACTCCGTATACGCTGCAAATCCCAGCTAATGACTGTCGTTCGGCGGGCGGGTTGCAGAGTCCGACCCATAGCTGGTTCGTAATAACGAACCAGTAGGCCCCTTGGAAGTTGGGGCTCCGGGAGGCTTCCTACAGGCTATATAGCCTATAGCCTTAGCCTATAGCCTACGACACACAAGTAGTTCCCTGCTGCACGCGCTCACAACCCCCACCGGACAACTAATCCATACTATCTACTCCGGAGTATCATACGGAGGACAGAACGGTGATGTGATAGGGACGGTGAGCAGCACCCCACTACAATGGTGCTACGAGATTAGGCGCTTTCCTCCGCTGCCTTGATCGGGAAGCGTGCGTCTTTCTCGAAAACGTCCGGAATCCTTTGAAACGGTGGTACCTGGGGAGATAGTAATAAAATGGCAGCGTTGCAGGTGCCATTAGTCTGCCAGGGGTCGCAGCATCGCATGAACGAGTATCGAGTCGCTATACGGAGGGTACGAAGGATGGATGTTGTGAACCTGGATGGAGTCCCGATAATCCCCTTGATCAGCCTGCTGCTGACGCGAAGTCGGTTGACCAATTGTTCATGGCCAAATTGTCCGAAATTCTGAATCACTGGGAGCGTTTGGGCATTAGGTTACTGGTTACTGGCATTTCACTTCATTTCGATCACTGTACGGGAGTATTCGGTACACTCCGTGATGACAAACTCCAGAGGACGGAGACTGTACTCTCTGTACTAAATCGGGTTCTCTCCCAAAACCGCCGCCAGTCCGGTTGGGAGAGGGTGGAATAATGAGGATCTTCACAAAGGCTCCGAAGAGAATGGCAACCTTCCCTTACTAGAAGGAACGCCTAGCGGTAATTTGTAAGGGACCTTACGGCGCAACTAC